>NW_020174268.1:13371756-13577406 GCF_003031525.2 Neophocaena asiaeorientalis asiaeorientalis
TTTTATTTATTTATTTATTTTTGCTGTACGTGGGCCTCTCACTGCAGTGGCTTCTCCCGTTGCGGAGCACGGGCTCCGGATGTGCAGGCTTAGCGGCCATGGCTCACGGGCCCAGCTGCTCCGCGGCATGTGGGATCTTCCCGGACCGGGGCACGAACCCGTGTCCCCTGTATTGGCAGGCGGACTCCCAACCACTGCGCCACCAGGGAAGCCCCTGTGCTCCTCCTTAAGTGCAGACACCAGTACCTATAGAGTTGCCAAGCATGAAAATTCTGTTAGCAACCCTTTCAAGTCAGGCCCCAACAAGGGTCCTCCTGCCTGGTGTCACTCGAGCCAACAGAGTGAGACCCAGTTCGCTTCAGAAGGAAAGGAAAGTTTTATTCTTCTATCAAAGAATGGAGAGGTGTGAGCTTAAACGCTGTCCCCAGTAGGCTGTGGGCGGGGCTGCTCTACAGGGATCCAGTCAGCGGGCAGGGGGCGGGGTTCTCGCTGGGCGGGCCCAGGTGTGCCTCTTAATGCTCCAGATCGCGGTGCCCGGCGTCTGCCGCCATCTTGGGTTGAGGGTCGTCCTAGGCTCTTCTGCGCACAGCCTAAGTTGGGGTGCTGGCGCAGTCTTTTCACACCTGGGAGCTCGGGTCTGAAGAGGCCACCTGGGAACGCGGCCTCTGCATGCAGCACCCTACGAGCCAGTGAAACTAGACTGAGCACAAAGGACAAGAAGAAAAAAAAAAGGTTAGACTTTATTTTATTACCCAGATTCTATTTTTATTTCCCGGGAATTGTTAATGGGCTTTACCGGTGACAATTGGGAATTGACTTTGACTCCTTTCTCATCCCAGCACTTTCTCTAAATCATCAGTCCAGTTAATTCCCTCCATCCTTAGTATCTTTTAAATGTGTACCCCCTCTCTCATGCACTGCTGCTGCCTCCACTAAAGCCACCACAGTGCCGCCCAGGTATTACCGAAACAACCTCTGAATTGGGGATCTGCTCCTTTAGTCTTGGCCCCTCTTTCCATCTGTGAAAGTGCAGACAGGTGGTCTCCACCCTAGAAGAAAAGTTTATCCCGAGCTATAGATAGCCAATTTCCTTACTCTGCCTTTTCTCTATAAAAATCTCTGCCCAGCCCCTGATAGCGGAGCATTCCTAACCACTTCTGGTTTGGTGCTGCCGGATTGGAAGTGATTTTTGGTCAGATAAACTCTTGAACCTTTAGCATACCTGAGTTCAACTTTTAACAGTGGCAAACCCAGCGCCCCAGGCTCTGGCCACTTGGCCTCTGGAGCCTCATTCTCTTGTACCTCCTGGCCTTACACTTGGTGTTTCACACCCATAACCCCCAGTAGTTCTTCCAAATAGAGATGATAAAATCATGTATTTTAGGTCTTCGCTCTACCAGGGCTTGCTTCCTATACCTCCTTCAGTCCTCAGCTCAAGTGTAACATCTTTCAGGCTCTTCTCTGACCGCCCACCCACTCCCACAGGTGCTCCTGTTCACGCCCCCACCATGCTCTGTTCACATCTCCAGCATTGCGCTCAGCATCCTGGGTGATATAATTACCTGCGTATTTGCCTCTTTCCCTGACTGGGTTCTGTGCTCCGTCAGAAGGCAAGGGCTGTCTTCTGACGTAGGAATTACCCCTGGTGGGGGACTGGTTGCTGGTAGGATTGTGGAACTGCCAGGAATTCCACGTAGAAGGAGCAGAGAGTTGAGACGGGGGTCGGGGGATGAGAAGAGGCTGAAGTGTGAGCAGTGGCCAGACTCTGAAAGCCTTCCAAGCTGTGGCCCACTTCTGACTTATTTTTCCTCTTGTTAATAGGGGTTGTTTGGCTGTGCTTTTCCAGACAAAATGAAGCAGATAATAAATGCAATGTTTTTTGTCTTTCTATCAGAGAAGCAAAAAAAATGATTTGTCCCTTGGGAAAAAAAATCAGCTAACAAAGGGAGTGGTTGTAAACAATAGAATTAATTGCCTCTCCTAGGACTGTTATTTGGTGTCTATTTAAGGCTACTAGATTTTATTTTAATTACTCCGTTGTGTACCGTATTTGCATATATTTGCATATGTCTCTGTGATGGCTTTAAGGGATCTAACTAAGATGACTTCAGCTGACTAAAAGCCTTGCTTTCAGAGCCTAAAAAATAAAGTAGCTCACAGAGAGCAAAAGGAAGTGTCTTAGGGCAGAGAAATGGCAGACAGTTAAGGGTTGTCTTTCCGGGTGTTGTGAACCCAAGTCCATGTGTCCGATTCGCAGTGAGGCCAAACAAACCAAAAGTCAGAGTTTGGAGCGGAGAAAGGTTTATTGCAAGGGCCACACATGGAGAAGCGGATAGCGCATGATCAAAAGACGTGAGCTCCCCTTTTTAAAGATGAGGGAGTCGAGTCACAGGGTGTGTGATCAGCTCGTGAACAATTCTCTGATTGGTTGATGGTGAGGTAACAGGGCAGTGTCCCAAGAGTTAACATTATCGGGGCTTCCCTGGTGGCGCAGTGGTTGAGTCCGCCTGCAGATGCAGGCGACATGGGTTCCTGCCCCCAGTCCGGGAAGATCCCACATGCGGCGGAGCAGCTGGGCCCGTGAGCCATGGACGCTGAGCCTGCGCGTCCGGAGCCTGTGCTCCGCAACGGGAGAGGCCCCAGCAGTGAGAGGCCCGCGTACTGCAAAAAAAAAAAAAAAAAGAAAGAAAGAAAATGAGTAAACATTGTCAATCCTCAGGCTCCACTAGGTCTGGGGGCTACATGCTCATGGTCAACAAATAGAGGACCTAATTATTTCTGGTACTCCTTTTTGTAAGGTGTGTGGTAGGCTGGATAATGGGCTCCCAAAGATCTTCATGTCCTAATCCCCAGGACATAAAATACGTTACCTTAAAAGACAAATTAAGGGTTTTGAGATGGAAGATTGCTCTGAGTTATCTGAGTGAGCCCAGTATAATCATAAGGGTTACATAAAAGAGAAGAGAACGTGGTGTGATGATGGAGCCAGAGGTCAGAGTGGTTTGCTTTGCTGACGGACCAAGGGGCCATAAGCCAAGGGATATGGGTGGGCACTAGAAGCTGAAAAAGGTAAGGAAATGTATTCTCCCCCCAGAACCTCCAGCAGGAACCATTCCTGCCAACATCCTGATTTTAGTCTATTCTATTGTTTTGGACTTCTGACCTCCGGAACTGAAAGGGGATATATTTGTGTTGTTTTAAGCCAAGTCTGTGGTGATTTTTTATAGGGGCAATAGGAAATTGACACGTAAGTTTAAAAACAAAAAACAAAACCCAAATCTTTGTGATTTTCAGGAGCCCTCTGGAAAACCCCAAATATAGTTTAGGTATAAAAGACACCTTGAATTTTTTTCCCCCAATTTTAGAATCTGCTCTTGAAAGAAAAAAACTGAAAGTTTGGGGAAATTTGGTCGTTTACTAAGAGAGTATCATAGATGCTCGAGTACATGAATAGTTTTAGCTGAACTACTTTTTAATCAGAGTGACAATGGAATATATTAAATAGCATGACTTTGGCTCTTTCAGTGAGAATTTTTTTTAATAATAAAGAACATTACTAAATCAGCCAAAGTACAGAAAATTATTTTAGTGAGATATGGAATCTCTGATATCAAGAGAAGATTACATAGATGATAAATAATAACCTTTCCTGCTCCTTGTTAAGAGCAGACCAAATACTCCAAGATTAATTTTAATGGAAATAAGACCAGATTCTAATTTTGTATTAACATAATATTGGGCCATAAAGGATTAAAATAATTATTTCTTTATTTAAAACATGAATCACTTCATCAAAACGGAGCCAACTTTGCCAAATTTTGAACATGTATCCTTGCTTATTTTTAGGTTTCTTATTTGTGTTTATTACAAACCAAGGCGGCAAAATCATTTTCTGCATTTCCTCTTCAATTTCATATATCCATTCAAGTTTGAACCTTCACTATCTGCATTCCCATTTTGGAATAATATGCTTAGTTTTAGGACAAATTCCTCTCCTTTTTTCTTAATAAACACTCCCATTACCTTTTATACACAGTGATATTTCTCTGCCACCCTTTTCCTACCAGACTCTTAATCACCCATATTAGTTTCAACTTTTAGCTGAAGGAGCTAACTTCTACTTACAGACAGAACGAGGTGGGGGGATGAGGAGTCGATCTTTCAAATTTAAGCATTTTAGAAAGTCAGAAGAGTAAACCTAATATGACTTCCAATAGTCATGTGGATCATTTTATCACATTGTTAAAATGGCAAAAACAAACACTTTCATTAACACGGTGGTTGTAATTTTTTTCTCCAGGAGATGTTTGTTAATGTTTGGTGACATTTTTGATTGTTATGACTTGGAGGGGAGGGGTAGTGCTAATGGCATCTAGTGGATAGAGGCCAGGGATGTGGTTATTCTACAATGCACAGGTTAGTCCTGCACAGCAAAGAATTATCTTGTCCAAAATGCCAACAGTACCTCTGTTGAGAACCCCCTGCTTAACGTAACCTCAAGGTATAGCCACATTGCAACATATTATATGAGATATAGATATGAAAATATACATATATATGTCTCAAACTTGAGACGATATATATATATATATATATTTATAATCTTTGCCTCTTATGTTGCAATGTGGCTTTATCTTGAGGTTATATTAAGCAGGGTTTTTCATATTATATATATATATAAACTATGTTTTCAGACCAATGTTACAGTATTTTATCTTATTAGAAATTATCTTTGTATAACTGAATCACTTTGCTGTACAGCAGAAATTAATACAACATTGTAAATCTACTATACTTCAATAAAATTAAAAAAAATTATCCAGATATCCAAAGATTTTTTATTAACTCTATTATCTTAAGATCTTGAAAATTATGTATAAGCTGATGTACTATAGAACACAATCACTATTCAATAATAATTTTATGTTTTTCATAACCCCAAATTTTTATGAAATGTGTTGGCTTGTCTGATCAGTAACCCATATATGAGTTTTGAGGAATTCAGATGAAATTGTTTACTCATGAGAAAAAAGATCTACTGTGAAATGTTTTCTTGCATTATACTCTACATAGATAAATTCAGGGAGAAGACATATAGCTGCTTTTAAACCAAAGTGATCAAACAAGTCTAATATGTCCAAAGATTTACTTTGATTACATAAAGTTGGGTTATTTTATAAAAATGCTTCTGAGCTAGCAGTTTTTATGATAGCTAGTGGTTGGTTTGTGGATTTGGGGTAGGGGTGATAGCATATTTAAAGTATCAGAAGTTTAGTTTATTTTTCAGGAATTCTGGTAATATTAGATTTATGTAAGGGCTTATCATTATTTACAACACAATGAAAACAGAGCTCCTTTATGAGGCTTTATATCTATTTTATTAATACTTGCCCAGTGTAGTTATGTATTTCAGTCTCTGGCAACAAGAGGAAAAGGTATTTTCAATGACAAACAGCTGGACAAACAGCTTGACTATTCAGTTCTATAACATCAGCCATAAGTCAGAAGTAAACTCAAAATCACAAAAAACAAGTGGCCCAGATTGTAAAGAGTTATTCCCCTTTACAGTGGGCACTTTAAAAAACAGACTTGAGCTTGCAGACAGCCCGAAAAAGAAACAAAAATACAAACAAACCAGATTTTCTGCTTTTCACCTGATAGCCATCGTCCATTTGAGGCTCTTTGTGGTACGGCCCCCCAAACTGCCAAAATATTATCTTTAAAATGTTAAAATATGACTCATACAAATATGGAATAAACAAACACATGTTAAAGATTTACTTAACTCATTGATGAGGGAACCAGTGAAGTGGTAAAGCTGGTTCAAAATTCATTTGAGGTACAGTGCATTTAAAGACAATGAAAAAGAAAAGATTGCCAGGTAGATACAAAGTTGTTTTATGTCCAAAAGTGCAATTAAAGTATAACCTTTGGGGTTACTTTTTCTTCTTCACAGAAATCATTTAATCTCTATCAGACAAAAATCTGACAGTTACACTGTAACTTCACAGCATCTGAACCTTAATCAACAGTAAATGGTATGACAAAGATACAGTCCCATGGAGAATTAAATAATCCCTGCATGGGTCTATCAGACAGTGATTCAATATGACATTGAATCAGGATGAGCGGCCTTCCTTTTTCCTTAATTTTTTGTTAATTTTCTGAGTAGAATATTCTCCTGTAATTGGCCCCAGAGAACTTACAAGGAAATGTAGATTTCCACATTCAGGAAGAGAAGGTCTCTTTCACTCATTCAACAAAAATAGTTGACATTTATTATGTACCAGGCACTGCACTAGGCCTGGAAGTATAGCGATGAACAAAACATAAAAATCTCTGATTACCCTTACATTCTAGTAGGAGGAGGTAGATTATAAGCAAGAGGTGTTTACATATTAGATGGAGATAAGGGCTGTTGAGATGTGTGATAGTGTGTTCAATGATGGAAAGTGCTAAGAAGAATCAATCAGGAAGGGGGGATGGGGAGTGTTAGCATTTTTAGAAAAGGCGACCAAGGAAACACTCATGGAAGTGATGCCTGAGTAAAGATCTGAAGGAGGTGAGGAGGAAGGGTGCCAAGGTGGGGCACAGGGAGAGGATGGAGTCCGTATTGTGCTCCTTAGGAGAGAAGGGTGTGAAGAGGGAAACTTCTAACAGTCAGGTATGGGCTTAGATGCCATTTAGGAACTTCGGTATTATATTGCCATGATAACCATTGTGTGGTTACATACCATGCCGTAACCATGCATAATAACTGTTGTATGGTTCTAAAGAGGTTTGCTAAGGTTTGGGCTTTACTGAGGCTGATGAATTTGGGGCTCCTAGTACCGTGATTTTTCAATCATAAATTATATTTGGTTAATTTTAAATGATAAAAACATTTAAGTGATAAAATAATCATGATATTCTTTTAAGGATTTTTACAATGATATAATGTCATAGATCCTATTCTACCTCCTGCCTTAAGCTCTTTTGGGAGAGAAAAACGGGTGATTTTTAAAAAGTACTACATTACGCCTTAGTCTTTTCTTCTCCTTTACAAGCCTGTCTGGAAAGTGCACCTGTCATTGATTTTGGTCTCAAAAATCCTGCTTTTTTCCCATAGTTTAATTTCATTTCTACACAAGAAAAGTACCACTTTAATATCGTATATATGTCATGCAGGGAAGAGTAGAAATATTAATTGCCAGTGCTTCAGTCCAATTTGTGTGTCTCTAAGAAACGTCAGTGATAGGCAGCATGTACTTCCGATGATGGTGAGTCAGCAGAAAAGATGTGGCTTAAATAGAAACAACCTAAACACATGATAGAAGGTACTCGGGGGTAACTGGCAAAGTTGGTAGGATGGTACACCAATTAGCTTAATATGAAGAAGGTACTCAGAAGAGTATATTATCGTGGAAATACTAATGGAACAAAGTAGTCTTAAAACAGGCCCTTTACATCTTTCAGGATGATTTTTCAGCAGTACCAGGTCACAGGCTCTGCAGTATTATGGTAATAATAGATCTGAATCAGCAATCCAAGGGGAATTTCAACTTCAATTAAAATTCCTGCTTGGCTGTAACCTCTACTGTTTTCAAATCAAATTGACTCAAGTTATTTGTGTACTTACACAATTAGAAACTCCTGCGGGCACCTAGCATCTCATCGGTGTACAGCCAAAGTTTGCAGAGTTGAATAACGGCACTGCCACTGAATCTAATGTCACTCACGGACACTGACCGTGACAGTAACTGCTACTGAGTTGCCATGTGCCCAGTGGCAGACACTGTAAAAGGTGCTACATAGGTGTGCGTTTACCTAATCCTCTCAGCAACTTAGGACAAAACCTTAAAGATAAATCTGTGACTCAGAAAATTAAGTAGTTTGTCCAAAGCTGTGTGGATTTGGTAAGTCCTAAGCTTGGGGTTTGAATTCTCTACTATGCTAGTTATTCTGCCCTCAGATAATCTTGGCAGTTTTTCATAAGAACCAAAACTAGCAAAAGGAATAACATGTTTAAAGTTCTTCGCATATTATAATCTTAGGTTAAAGCACCAAATAAGGTCACACTTGGAAAGAACCTTTAGTGTAGATTGAAAAATGAGGACTTTTTACTTTTATAGCTGTGTCCCACTTAGAATCACTTTTCATCTAATAGAAAAAAAAAAGAAAGCAATTTCATGAAGTGCTAATTTTAATCAACTTGCATCTGTGTAAGGACCTCCAGCCCTCTCTTGCATATTCCATTATATAATTTTCCCCTTTCTAGGCCCGACAATACTGAAAAGATTTATACCTGGACTTGTAGTTCCATATACCACATACGATGTTCTTTCCAATTCCAAATACTGTCTCTTTTCCTGAATCTTAGTTTACAGAAGGGCCTTAACAAGTACTATAATACATATCAAATTGAATTAAAAATCAGAGTAAATCTTAGGCTCTTTCTGCTTGTGAGAGAAATTTACTTATTCTGTTGATTTTCTCCTCATATGGTTACAAATTTCAGTAATTTCTGAATTGAGGGGAGGATACTAAACATCTTATTTCTTAGCTTTTTCTCTCTGTAATTCAGATATGCTATAGAGGCTACTGGAATGTTTTTCACCACTCAGCACAAATGTTATAACTTGATGCAGTTGTTTTTGCTAAAGTATAATGGCCTTTACTGCCCTAAAACCACTTCACTAAGGCTCAGAAGGGAAGCTTTTTTTTTTTTTTTTCCTCAGAAACAACTTTAAAATGTACCCTTTGGTTTCAGTGGTTAGGGGCCAGTTTGGTTCCCAGAAGATATAAATGAAAACAGCTTTTTCAGAGGCACGAATCTCCTTTCTAAGGGGTTCTGGCATTGCTACCTAGTTAGACTCAGACTTGCTACCCCTTATGTTACGAGAGGTACCAGCTCGATGGTGGTACCTCTTTCTACGTGGGGCCTATCCCTAGAAGATGCATCAGTCAGGATTCCTTATGATACTGACAGCACACCCAAATAGGATAATTGAGAGAGGTTTAATGAGGGACCAGGGTATAAGCAGGGTTAGGAAACTAATGAAAGATGGTGAAGGCAAGCAATAGGAGGGGCATTTACTGCTTCAAGGCCTGTGGGGCAAAGGGAAGGGAGTGACTGTTAGAACCTGGAGAGAGATACAGCTGTAGGAAAAGTCCCTGGGGAGCTGTGGCTTTAGTAGAGGAACCCACGATAGAGCAGCCCCTGCCAACTATGGCCTGGCAGGCAGGGAGCTGGGGAAGTAAGTACCTGGTCCCTGTTCTCCTGCCACGCTCTGATCCCTTGCTGGTGCTTCCCATTGGCTGAGCCTGACTATAAGCCAGATTGAAGCCTGGAGTGAAACCACTAGGTTAGTGGATTCAAAGTGGATTTGTGACCTCAAGGATAGCTGTTCATTCATTCATCCATTCATTCAAGGAAAAGTGTGTTTTCTTTTTTTTTCAACTCAGCTTTTGCCAAACTGCTATGATGAGCACTAGAATTACAAAGATGAAAAGACACGACCTTACTTTCTTGAAGCTTACCATTTTATAAAGGAAGGCAGATAATCAGGCATTAACCAACAACAAAGTTATAGCATAGTGATATAGTAGAAGTTTAAGCAAAGTGCAGTTGAATCACAGTTAAGGCAAAGAAGTGTCAGTGGTCAATTCTCTGAAAAGATCTGTTGACTAAGCAAAGTTAAGTTTATTAAACAAACTCCCAGCGAGCAGAGTTTTTGACATAGTAGCTTCAGGTTAGTAAGCACACAGTGAAGTGAGAGTATTGAATGAGTCTTGATGAGCAAACTCTATCTTGTTATGTAAACCACTTTAGTCGGCTTGCAGTGGTATCTTACAGGAACAAATATTTCCTGGAGCAAACAGCTAAGTTATTTTTGCTTATCTCAAAGGCAAACAAAAACACAGGGAAAGGAAACACAGGCAAGGGAAAATATGCTTGGTCCCAGGATTATTTGACAGAGACAGGAAATTAATTCAATTTCAGTCTTAGAGTGGAGAAGGAAAATAACATTTATTAAACATCAACCGGGTAATATGGTTTAATCCTCACTCTAGCCCTGAGGAATTAGGTAGTATTATTCCTGCTTTATAGATGAGGAAAATGAGCCTCAGTTACCCAAGGTCACAAAACAACTAATAGTGCCAGGAATTTACTTTCCTTTGGGGATGGAGAGTTGGGGAAAGATTCTAAAAGGAGAGAATATTCTAGATGACCTCAAAGATGCATAGGATTTCAACAATTGGGGAAGATAAGATCGATGGGAATGGGGGGAATGAATTCAGGGACAGGGAACAGAATGTAGACTCTAAGGTGTGAAAGTGCCTGGCATGTTTTAGGGAATGGGCTGCAGGTTTGTGGGAGATTGATGTGAGCCATGAGGAACCCATAGTAATTAGAATTAGGGCTCATGAGGGGAAACACTTTTCTTCCTTTCCTTATGTTCAGTTTGTAAAATAGGGACTTTCACCAGCACATCCACCTTCTCAAGTTTAAGTAGCTTAAACTTGAACTATCACTCTCCTTACAGCAAGGCGTGACTAAGCTGCTTAGTGAGATGGGGTGAAGTTCCCTATGCTCTGTGAGCTGGTGTCTTGAATCTCCTTCTCTCACTGAAAATGGTGGCCTGCCTTCTCTCCTTTTTTTGCAGCCTTAACTGTTTATTATTCTATCCCCAGCTTGGAACAGTGCTTGTATCATGTTAAATATACACCTTCTATGATAAACATTAATTAAATGAATGATCGAGTAAATAGATGGAATAAAACATAACCATTTGGGGGAGTATATTTGAAACAAGAATGGTTGTATATAATTTCCTCATTCCAAACATACCTGTTCTCTTATTCCTTTTAGACTCCAGAGGACTTGATGAGATTTCTGGGTTTTGTTGTTGTTGTTTTTGTGTGTTTCTTTTTTTTTTTAAAGCATGTGTTTTTGATACTATTTCATTGTTAACCTGAATGGATGTCACTGCTGGCTGGCTCCACCTGTGGATTTCAGGCAACTAAAAATAAGCTAGGCATCAGAAATAATTGCATTTGAAAATTATCCTGATTCTTCCCCTGAGTCATGGAATAAAGGTCTCCTGCCAGGTGTGGTCCTTCACCCAGGCTCCTCAAGGTGCCTATTTTTTAAAAAAAAAAAAAATTATTTTTTATACAGCAGGTTCTTATTAGTTATCTATTTTATACATATTAGTGTATATGTGTCAATCCCAGTCTCTTGAATCATCCCCCCCCCCAACTTTCCCCCTTTGGTGTCCATACATTTGTTCTCTACATCTGTGTCTCTGTTTCTGCCTTGCAAACTGGTTCATCTATACCATTTTTCTAGATTCCACATATATGCATTAATATACGATATTTGCTTTTCTCTTTCTGACTTACTTCACTCTGTATGACAGTCTCTAGGTTCATCCACATCTCTACAAATGACCAGTTTCGTTCTTTTTATGGCTGAGTAATATTCCATTGTATATATGTACCACATCTTCTTTATCCATTCATCTGTCGATGGGCCTTTAGGTTGCTTCCATGACCTGGCTATTGTAAATAGTGCTGCAATGAACATTGGGGTGCATGTGTCTTTTTGAATTATGTTTTTCTCTAGGTATATGCCCAGTGGTGGGATTGCTGAGTCATATGGTAATTCTATTTGTAGTTTTTTAAGGAACCTCCGTACTGTTCTCCATAGTGGTTGTATCAATTTACATTCCCACCAGCAGTGCAAGAGGGTTCCCTTTTCTCCACACCCTCTCCAGCATTTGTTGTTTGTAGATTTTTTGGTAATGGCCATTCTGACTGGTGTGAGGTGATACCTCATTGTAGTTTTGATTTGAATTTCTCTAATAATTAGTGAGGTTGAGCATCTTTTCATGTGCCTCTTGGCCATCTATTGGTTTGTCTTTATTTTCAAGGACTAGTCATTTGAATATAGACCTTTTTAGAATGTTTAAGACACCAACATGATTCTTCACTAAAGCTCCAAATAAATGATGTCCCGCCTGTGTTTACAAAGGCAGTAAAAAATGAACTGCAGGTGATTACCTGGTCCATTTAACCACATCAGGATGAACTGTTTTAAAATTAGTTTTATATCAGTCCTTAGGAAGATGGATTTAATTTTTCCTCTCCCAAATGTAGATTCTTATTATCTTTATAGTCCCAATTCCAGTTCTTCATCACTCAAAGGTAAATATATCTTTTTCTTTGTTTTAACAAACCTACATTTTAAAAAGCCATTTTAAATGAAGTACATTTTACAACTATGTAAGTAATTTGAACAGTATTTGGTTATTTTGTTTACCAAAGCCATTGGAAACAGTTAATTGTGAATACACTAGGAGATGAGCCATTTCCGATTCAAACAGGTAATCATAGATATTTCGGAGGGACATTTGCCAAGCTGTGATACAAGGATAGTACCCATCACCAACCATCATTAGGCATTTACTGTTTTACTTAAATAAGACAATAAACTTACATTTTCTGGACATAAATAAATATTTATACAGAACCAGCATATCTTCATTTGACCTTAAAATGTGTTAGTCACAACTACCGTTTATTGTGGGCTTTATAGGTATTTTCAGGCTAGTTACTCTTATTATTCCCATTTTATAGAGGAGAAACCAAGGTGCATATCTTTCATTTTTTTCTCTATCTTGCTTCTGAAGAGTCAGATTCACAGTTTGGACTTAATGGGGATAAGTCCAAACTGTGAAGAACTGTGATAACTCCTACTGTGAAGAAACGTTTTCTAAAGAATTAAATTAATTTTAAAGAATTAAATTCATAAATTAAAATCTGTGAAATTTGTGAAATCAGTTAAACTGGAACCTCAAGAGCTGAATAGGGCTTAGTGAGTTAATAGCGTCTTGTGACATATTAACTTGAAAGAAAAGTACTCTAAATGTATAACCTTATGTACAACATAATTAGAAATTATAGTCTTTTATCCTGTTTTGGGAGGTTTAGCAAATCCTGAATGAAACACCTTCCACCGCACAGTGGAACACTGTACACTGTAGATATAAATATGGGTAGAAATATATTTGCTTACTGTATTGAGTTTCACATATTTTTAAGGCTTTATTTAATTTCAGTATAGTTGATTTACAATATTAGTTTCAGGTGTACAGCGTAGTGATTCAACATTTTTAAAGATTATACTCCACTTATAGCTATTATAAGGTATAGTCCCTGTGCTGTGCGGTTTATCCTTGTAGCTTATTTATATTTACACGGTAGTTTATACCTCTTAATTCCCTACCGCTAGCTTGTTCTCTCTATGAGTCTGTTTCTGTTTTGTTATATTCATTCGTTTGTTTTAGTTTTTTAGATTCCTCATATAAGTGATAACATAGGGTATTTGTCTTTCTCTGTTTTACTTATTTCACTAAGCACAGTACCCTCCAGGGATTTTTGATGGAAAAGCAGTTTTAAAAAATATCTGACATTAAATTAAGAACATTATTTTTAATCATTTAACTGCATTTTTTTGAAAATGTAGTGCATGTAAAATTATAAAAATACACAAAAACAAAAAACAAGTCTGCTTTGTGCTACATCTCACAATTCCCAGTTCCCCTTCCTAGAATCAACCACTCTAATCATTGTGCTGTGTATCCTTCCACAAAATTTTATGCGCATACCAGTGTCTGGCCACATCTTTTTTTTAAACACAAAATATTAACATGTTATACAGACTGCCCCTCACCTTGATCCTTTTGCTTAACCGTATATCTGATAGATTGTTCCATATTGGCTCATAAATTGCTTACCTCTTTTTAAACAGCTACAAAATATTCTCTTATATGAATGAACCATAATTTATGTAACGTGTCTTCAATTTAACCATCACCCCAGATAAATAAACAAAAAGACTTTCATTTTTTTCTCTCTCTTCCTTATTTTTTCATGTGTTGAGGTTTGGCTTGTCCTGACATTTGCATCACTCCTCTGCTCTACTGTACCTCAGCAGATAAATCTATATGGCATGTGTTTACTTTTCCACATTCCCACAATCTCAAATTCTGTTTGCTAACTCGCTGTGACAATGAATAGAGGATTGGTGATCTTTGTCATAATCCGTTGAAAACCACGTTGAGATTATTGGCCCAGGAGTCTTGCACCACTGTGTGATTGAGTCATTTTCATTCCGTCAGTCCTGCCCAGGAAGAATTCAGTATTTTCCCATGACAGTCTCTGTCTGGATAAATGATCTAATCCACACAGTTTTTAATAAAATTGCTTATTGGTTGTACTGATGAGCTTTGTCAGAGTCAACATATAAATATCAGTAAGTAAGTGTTCAAGTTATGAAAATGCACTGTAACTTATTCTTCAGTTCAGCAAAAACACATCAAATATCTGCACTGTTACTGGTAATAGGCTAGGTGTGGAGATAGAAAGAAAAATAGAGCATGGTTTTTGCCCTCAAAGGGCTTACATTAAGGTTTTGGAAGTAGACAAAAAGAAGTAATGTCTGTTTTTTCAAAGGTGGAGCCTTGATTTTGTCTTATGGGGTTTTACATGTATTGAAAGCTTGCATACATCAAAAACCTGTCACACCAAGGCAATGGGGGTCTAGTTGGATTATTTCAACCACCTCAGTGATTGCAGTCCTCTAGTTCAGACCTGTGATACGGGGAATTATCTTGACTGTTCCAAGTACACTATGAAGCATGCTATCTTAGAAGTCACAGAACAGAAAAGCTCACAGACCACGCAGTTTATTAAATCAACTTAAAACATACAACAATAGTCAAGGGTAAAGAGTCGCGGTAAATAAACATTCCTGGATTAGGGTACGAGCAGATAGAAGCACCACAGTACCTAAGACCTGGGGTTCACAAGGCTCACATATCTTCTCTTTTCCTCTCTTGTCTCTCTTTGCCACTGTTGTTCTCCCTGCTAATGGTATGGTTATGAGGACCAGAGTTTAAGGCAGAGTTCACAGATAGGAGTCCTGGGCCAATGATATATACTTGTTCTATTGGAGATACTCAGGGCCAGGGACATTTGGACATCACTGTGAATTGTCAGTTAGCCTGCTAAATAGCCATGGGTCTTATGTGTAGAGTACAAATGGGTGTAGAGTACCTGGGTCCTCTTGGGTACAGATGGGGCCAGAATGAGACCATATTGGATGTCACCAATGGGTGATTGAATTTGAGGGTGACATAGTATTCATCCTAGAGATGGCGTGATATGGTCTTTTCATTCCTTTCTACCTCCAAGAAAACAATCTTGTTTATTCTATCATGCTTTTTATTCTATTAATCAGTTGTTAGCATGTCTTACAGGTTGCTAACTTACCCTCTATATTAACATATCACATGAATTCTACCTATCTCTCACAAGTTACGTGCTTACTCATTATGTACACATAACATATCTTATGAGTTTTGCCTATATCTTATGTTATAAGAACTATGTTTAACACTTCTTATGAATTCAGTCCATCCTATTTTTTTCTTGTCTTCTATAGCAGAATTGAATATTCTCAAATAATATAGGAAATGAACATTGTAAGAGTTTGTTCTTGAATTTCAATTCCATGTTGTACATGGGTGTTGAGACTCAATTTCAGTAGTTCCAAATTGAACTCATCATCTTTCTGTATAAACACTTCCTTGGTTATTCTGTAATGATTGTTGGCATGAATTTCCACCTCAGTCTTAAAATTCTCTTTACCACTTCCCTCTCTTTACCAGAATCACCAAAGAATTTTGCTTTTGCCTCAAAAGTACCTCTTCAGTCTTTTATCTTCTCTCCATTTCCACTGTTCCAAAAGACTCTTCCACTTGCTGCCAGCTTTATTTTTCTACAATACAAGCTGATTTCTGACCTCCTGTCCAGCATCTTCCCATCTCAATTCCTCCCCCAGTATTACTTGCAATTTTTCCTAAATACCATGCATATCCATTCATATGAGTATTAGCATATTAAACATTTAAAATTTTTGAAATAATTATAAATTCACAGGAAGTTGTGTAAATGACATGGAGAGGTCTTGTGTATACTTCATCCATTCCCCCCCAGGTGCATGTTCTTTTTATGTTTGGAATATCACTCCCTCCCTTAATTACTTGACATAATTTTAATCATCCTTTAATATTCAGCTTCAAAGTCGTAAAGTTTTCCAGACTTTACCCCACCATTGCTGAATTAATCACTTCTTTCTTAGTGCTGATTTTTTCCCACATGGCATCATAACTATCTTCTCTGACAATCCATAACCTCTTTGAGGACAAGGACTGTGTTTTATTCATCTTGGAATTCCTAGGACCTAGCTCAAAGCATGGCACATATTAAGTGTCCAATAAAAAGAAAATGAATTTAATAGAAACTATATTTCTTTTTAAGAAAACAGGATGTAGGAATCCAATTGTACAAAATAGAGGCATTGTGACTTCCCTGGTGGTGCAGTGGTTGAGACTCTGTACCCCCAATGCAGGGGGCACTGGTTAGATCCCTGGTCGGGGAACTAGATCCCACATGCATGCCACAACCAAGAGTTCACATGCCACAAGTAAGGAGCTGGTGAGCTGCAACTAAGGAGCCTGCCTGCTGCAACCAAGACCCAGTGTAACCAAATAAATAAATAAATAAGTAAAAAATAGATGCATTTAGTGGGTGATGTTTTAACAAGGGGTATTATTTCTTTCAATATGATATTTCCTGGAGAATTTAAAATATAATTCAATTTTCAAATTATTACTATTATGTTCGTGAGCACATCTGCTGAGTAATAGGAGATAAATATTGAAACAAATATGCAAATAAAAAATTCCAATCTAAGATTTGGGACCAGTTTTATTCTCTGTCCTTCTTGTTCCCAATATGCAGTAATAACATCACTCCTGGGATTGGGGATTCTGACTTCATGCTCTGTTGACTCCTGTCTCATTCTCTGGGAGAAAAGTAGCATGTGATCTGAATGAATGTAGACCTCTCCAGGCTCTGTGTATGAATGAGGAGGCCGCAAGAATATGCTGGCAACCTCAGCCCCTCCTCAAAGTCTCCTACGCTTTGTCTCACTTTTGCCCTTGATCGAGACTTCTAATCTTCTCCCTTTCTAGCTACCCCAGCAATTCAGCTGAGGGAGGCAGCCGACTATAGTGGCTGCACCTGGCACCCATTGTGAAGACTTTGGTATGCTGGGGTGGCTGGTGTCTATCCTTATCCTATAGCTTGCACTGCTGCACAGAGTTTGTGACAAAAACAGTGATGCCCACCCATCACACTCACCAAAAGTGTTTTTATGAACAGCTTTAAAAAAGGCATTATGTTGACATTGCAGTTCTTAAGACTGTGATGGCAGGAAAATGAGGAAGAAATTGAAGACAAGACCATGATACAGATAGAGGAAATATGTTTGCTCACTTCCTCAGCTACCACTGATATAGGACCCAGCACCACACCAGCCGCCCCTGGCTGGCTTCACCACGTCTTAGCGCATAGTCATACCTCTGTATTTTGGAGGAGCCATATTCTGTCCCTTAGACTCTCAAGTTTATAACATGCAGAGTCTCATTAAGTTTCCTTATCAAAATGGCATTTCCATCCCTTTCTGAAGAAGGTTAGACCTAGTCCCAGAGGCTGATTGGGATATAGGCCATCTTGTCCTCTCTATTATTTTTGGGTGTCTTTTCTAACTTTATTTTTCCCCAGGGCCCCTGCACAAGCCCTTCTCACCTCCAAACATGCAAATATGAAAAGCCCCCATGCAATTGTACGTTAAGCGTAGCAGGGAGATTCTGCTGCAGGTTGGTTAAGTCAGAGGCAGGAGGCAAGGTTGTTATTCCCATGATCGTGATCCTTATTAATGCACATGCATGTTCTGAACACTTAACATAGCTTCTTTTTGCCTTTGTTCTCTCACTGAATTTAAAAAATAAAGTATGGATTTTTTGGGGGGAGGGGGGACATGTGAAGTATTTTAATTTACCTGTGAATTAAAAACAGAACAATCAGATGTCATGTTCTCCTGTTGACCTCAGTAGCAAGTGGTGGTGTTCGGAAATGATCACACAGGTATTTCTACTTGGGGGCACTGAAATTACTTTTCTCTCTTTTCATTCCCTGACATCTTAGAAGGGAAAACAAGGACTTTTCATCTGTTTAGGGGCAAAGAACTGATGAAGTGAGTGACACAGCACTTTTATTCTTGGCAATGCTTGACATCAAAAGAGCAGTGGGAGATAGCTTTCAAGTGGGCCTTAGAAGAAAATCCAAAGGACTGCGTTTCTGCAGGGTCAGGCATCTCTATCCTGAGTAAATCATTCAAAACAACAGGGCTGGGGGCAGCGGGTACTGTCAGTCGTAAATGTTGTTAGCTGTCACATTCTGTTCTGTTATGAAGAAGACCTTACAAGAACAGTGATTCATCGAATAAAATAGTTCATTAAGGTAAAATTAGATGGTCAGGAAATTAAGTCAGCCTTTTAGAACTGTTACAGTAAAAAAGTACTTTGTAATATGGTGTTTTAAAATTCACATCCTAAATAATATTATCTTGATTATCTGTGGAGGGCATATCAGTGAAGAATCTTAGGAAGTGATGTGTTTTTCTGTAGAAGCCTTTTTTCCATCTATGCCAAGCTAGTATCCTAGACTGAATGTGAAAGTGCAACACTAGAAAAATGAAGAATGTAAGGTGCTAAGTTTTTGTTCTTTAACAAAAGGTTATTTTGGTCAAATTTCATCCCAAGTTTATTTATTGTATCTCACCTGGGCATCATTCTCTTGTTGATTCTATTTTTTTAGTCATCTGTTTCCCTCCCAACTTGTAACTATAACACCACATCTTGCTATGTATACATATATAGGCTTCATTTTGGAATCAATGAGATTAAAATGAAAAAAAAACAAGGAGAACAATAGAATTTGGACATTTTATTTATGTATTTCATATTAAATTATTTACTGTAAAATCCATATTTTGGGTTTACGCAAAATGATGCTTTAATCTCATTGAACTATCCAGTACACAGTTTACATTTACTGATTGCCAGTGTTAAGTTGGTAGGTTTCTCAGAAACCCAAAGCTGATAATTGTCTCTGAGGAAGAAAGTACTCTGAGATACTCAAGACCCATAGAGATACAATGCAAACATCATACATAATTTAACATCTTCTAGTAGTTACATTTAAAAAGCTAAAGAAGAATACATTAATAGTATATTTAATTTAATACAGTGTATCTAAAATATCATTTCAATATGTAAATAAAATGTTAAAAATGTAGATACTTTACATTATTTTTTATTGTACCAAGTCTTCAGTATTCAGTGTGTATTTTATACCATCTGAATTTGAGCAGGCCACATTTCAGGTGCTCAGTAACACTTGAAACCACATGTGCTTAGTGGCTACCATATTAGACAGCACAGCTCTAGGGCATAATAAGAGTAATAAAATTAGTACATGTTCTAAACATATGCATAACTATAATTTTAAAACATATTTTCCACAAGGTTGGGTTTTCTTAACATAAATTTTTAAAAATTAGATTCTGAAATCTCACAGGTACTAAGACAGGTATGTTATAGATGATGGATATATAAAATGAATTTAATTTTAAAATGCATTTAAAAAATATGGCCACAACTTATTTTTCATAAGTGGATTTATGCACATACACCAATTGAGTTGTCTGTCTGTTTTGTTTTTTTTTTTTTTGCGTTACGTGGGTCTCTCACTGTTGTGGCCTCTCCCGTTGCGGAGCACAGTCTCCTGACGCGTAGGCTCAGTGACCATGGCTCACGGGCGCAGCTGCTCCACGGCATGTGGGATCTTCCCAGACCGGGGCACGAACCCGTGTCCCCTGCATCAGCAGGCGGACTCTCAACCACTGCGCCACCAGGGAAGCCCTGTCTTTTCTTAATTTTTGTCTATAGCTATTTTTTTTTTATAAGGTCTTCATTATTTCTTAATGGTCTAAGATTCTTCTCTTAATTTTTCTTGTTAAAAATATATTGAAAGAATGAATTCAAGAGCCCAGCATTTTTAGAGCCAACATTACAAACTTCTCACTGTTGGCTGGATGCCTGCTTTGACAGGAGTGGTTTTTAATTTGCATTTAGAAATGCAATCATTAGCTTTTTTTTTTTTGATTATTCGACTGCTATTGAGATAAATGCAGCATATTCTTCACTTCTTCTTTCCATCACTTTTTCTTTCTATCTGAAATTCTCTTTAAGTCAAATTCACCTTTGAGGACTCACACTGGCTAATCTCCTAAAACTTCTGCTAAAATGGACCCGCACCATTTTTTATTTAATGTAAGCAGTCTTGCTTTCTTTAAGTATTTTAGATACATTTGCTTTAACAAAAGTGAAAGAAAGACACTGCTTCTAAGTGACTTTGAGGTCAGGGAGTGAACTTGAATGTCACTGGTTGTGAGACCAGAATGTGGGAATCAGTCACGAATTTGGTAGTGAGTGCAGCTAACAACCAGGAGATTGTGCCTTATTCCACTGGTTTTCTCTACTCACCTTTGTGATGCACCTTTGTGATGAAAGTAGGATGTTGAATATTAATACATAGATGTGACAAACTGCCATATGGAAATAAGAAAAAGGGATATCTGAAATCAGTTCACTTAGAGTTCTAGTGGGTGCAAAGACTGCCATCTTTCAAGATAGGGGCCGGCAAACTTTTTCTGTAAAGGTCCAGATACTAGGTACTTTACGCTTCGTGGACCATATGGTGTCTCTCAGAACGATTCAACTGCTACTGTAGCTCAGAGCGCAGCCATAGGCAATATGCAAATGAACATGGTTGTGTTTCAGTAAAACTTTATTTACAAACAGGTGCTTGGCTGGATTTGACCCATGTAACCCCAGTGTAAGAGTCTGTTGGGTAGCTGCACTGCTACCTTCACCTTCTTAGATAGTTCTTGGAAATATCCACGTAATGGAAATGACTTTCTCCTGAATCACATTTGCCACAGTGAAACACATTTCTTGTGCACATTCTTATATCCCAAAGTAACTACTTTATTAGGTTATGGGTTTCGTTGCTCTAAGAGAGACCTGAAATTACAGCGGCTCAAGCAAGGTAGAGGATTATTTCTGTCATACCTAACTTGCCCTAAGAAGTGTATAGTTGATATAGTGATTTGAGGTGTCACCTCATCTTCATCCCCTTCATGGCTCACCACCACCCAGTCTGCCTCAGAACCGGCAGGAAGGGGATAAGGGCACAACCCGGAAGTTGGTCACATCATCTCTGCTCTATCTGATTGGTCAGCACTTAGCCAAATAGCCCCATCTATCAGCAAGAGAGGCTGAGAAATAGACCACTTATTCTTGCAGCCATGTGCCCAGATAAATTTCCAGAGCTCTTACTACTACAGAAAAGATGAATAGCAGTGGGGAACATGTAGCTGCAGCCAGCTTTTTGCTTTACCCTTGTATTTGTAGGACAGTTAAGGGCGTGAAAGGAGTTACTTTTTAAAGTTATATTTTACTGTAATTCATGTGACGGATTATATGCTGTTGTGTTATTTGAGAATAGAGACTGTCCTAAAGTCTTCAGGCATTTCTTCACACACTTGGTTAAAATATCATTTTACAATTTATGTAGCAACTATCTTGCATGTGCTAGTACTCTTCCTGAGTCCACAATGGACATTACTAATAAATCACAGCATTCTTTCCCACTGAACTCAGACTTGGCCTTAGACCTTCTATATCCTGCTATAGACAGCCTCTACCAATCAGGTAGAGATGGCATTCCATCAGCAATTTATTTGTTCTTCTTGCTTAAAGTTTTACCATTCTTCTTTTCGTATCTTTGACACCAATCTTATCTATAGACGATGACGTGGCAGTATATAAATGGAATGTTGTTTTATGTCTTTTAAGTCAAATCTCCTCCGTCCCTTAAATTTTGTCAAATTTTTATCTTGTTTTTATTTCCAGACCATGTCTTATATTTCATTTTTCTATAACTAATTTTAGTCACAAAACCAAAACTGGAATAATTTTATTCAACCTCTTAATTTTATAAATAGAGAAACTGAAACTCAAAAAGATGAAAGGAGTTACCCATGGGAACACAGCTTAGATAGTGAAACTAGACTTCTGAATCCCTGATTCCTACTCTAGTACTCTCTTTTTGCTGAGATCAAATCAATAAGTGACAAGAGTATTTAAAAATCAGGAATAATTATGATTAATTGGGTAAGACTGATTAATATCAGAACTTTAATTTCTCAGGTTTCTATTTCTTGCATCTGTAGGCAGGAACCAACATCTTTTATGTAAAAGTAATGGTATCCTGAGCAATCCTTGCTCTAATGCTTGACTGCTTCTAGAACTTTTTAAATTTTGCAAAATGGATTTGACATTGTGAAAAATAGGATTTGAAGATTGCTTTCTAGGACATCCTCATTCATGTTAGCCTATAAAGAATGATTCAGTTGTTCTTGTAATACCTGGGCATTTCCTGTTTCAGTGAGATGTCTTTATGTGAGATTGAAAGTCTTGATTTTTGTAGAATATTTTCCAGAGTAATTTATAATAGTGATTTAAAATTTGTCTTAGTATATTTTGACCCATGGGTCTGTCAGGTTATATTGCTTCTTGTTTTATTCATATCTTTTTGTCCATCCAAAATTGCTTGTACTCTCTCAGGCAAGGCTGTCCACTTCACTTTCCCTTAGGTGCCAACAGTTTCTCAGCAGGTGGGCTGCTTATAACTGCTGTACCTGAAAACCCTCATTAATAGGCAAGTGGAGTTAGTTTATCTTATTCTTTCAAGAACAGAAAAAAAAACCCTCAGCAAAAATAAGTTCACAATAGAGAGCAAGCAAATCTAACTATAGTGTCTGCATCTAAGAAAGTATACTTTAAAAAGCAAATTTTAAAAGATTAAATCTTCCCATTAAAACTTTGAGTCCTCTAAGTACCAAAAATTATGGCACTTTCACATTACAGAGAAAATTAGTCTAATACAGTAGACCGAAGGAAATTTTGATAGACTCATGGATCAAAATATACCAAAAAGAAATTTGAAGAAGCGCTTAAAGGCAGCAAAACTTCATGACTATAACCAAAAGACAGAACATAATTTCAGTATGATGGAGCTAACCCTTGAGCTGAGCTCATTTCCCAAACCCTGGGAGCACAGTATACTCAGACACAGAGAGGACAAAATTGCCCTGCATACTGAAACCAAGCTCACATAAATTAGGGAATGTCTGTTCATCATTTGGACACCTTCCCTGGATGCATGGTATCCACTTTTATTTTGCTGCTTCCAAGCTGGCCCAACAAAAAACACTTCTGATAAGCAACGACTTACAAGCCCAGATGGCTCTTTTAGTGGGTTCATTTATTTAGCAAATTTTTTTTTTTTTTTTTTGCGGTACACGGGCCTCTCACTGCTGTGGCCTCTCCCGTTGCGGAGCACAGGCTCCGGACGCGCAGGCTCAGCGGCCATGGCTCACGGGCCCAGCCGCTCCACGGCATGTGGGATCTTCCCAGACCGGGGCACGAACCCACGTCCCCTGCCTCGGCAGGCGGACTCTCAACCACTGTGCCACCAGGGAAGCCCTAGCAAATATTTAATGAACATTTGCTATGAGTTAGGTAACATGGAACCTACAATTGGAAAAGTCAAAGTCATGGCCCTCAGAAACCCACCATCTAATGTGCAAGATAAACAAATGAACAAATAATTTCCGGACTACATGGCCAATTGCTGTGGAAGCAGTGAGCTCTGCCTGAGTGTTGACAGAGGAGACAGTTGGAGTTGGCTGTGAGGCTTTGGGGGTTCAGGAAGTGGAGAAGGTGGGGAAAGAATACGAGGCAAAAGTGTCATGGGGGTGCACTATGGCCTTTTGGTTGTTTGGTGTGGCAGGGGTGGAAGGTGAGGGAGAGGGCGTGGCAGGGAATTTCAATAATTTAGCAAATATTGAGCAACTCTTTCACCTGGGCACTGTGAAGGGACTCTTAGGGTGCAGAGATAAATGCGGCTTATTCCTGGACCTTGAAGAATTAACAAAAGAGATGCGTGGTACAAATAAATTATATTTGGGTGGGGGTGTGATAAGTGTGTCTAGGTGGTTTTCCTCACAGGCATAATGCTGTTGAGAGGGATACCTGCAAAGGTGAGCAGCATACACTGCCTGCTCGAGAGGACCACATGGTCTAATGGGGGAACAGGTGCTGATGGAGAAGTTACAGCATCACAGGTACACCAGCAACTGTGACAAGTGTCATCTACAGGGTGCAGAGTCCTAGAGAACCTACAATGCAGGATTATGTTCTGATTAGGGAGAGCAGGGAAAATTGTATTTACCACGAGTCCTCTTACACAATCATGTCTCCGTGCTTGAACTCTTAATTTGCTTTATCCAGCCTGGAGGTCATTTCAAGTAAGTTTTGAAAGAAGGTTACCTGAGTAACAGATTTTCAGAGCCCTTGCATCTCTAAGGATATTTGTCTTCTGCTTTCATAAATGACCAACAACATTGTAGAAAGTCTAAAGTTACAGCCTTAAAACTCCCTTAAGAGTTTGGGTCTTTGTCATTTGACAGTGTGATTTAGAATTGATATATTAGGCCTTCCTGATGTGTCCTAAAGCAGCCTTATTTTTGTCCGAATCTTACAGTTGTTCTCTTTAGTACTGAAACAATTATAGCAGTTTCTTAAAAAACTAAACATACTCTTAGCATATGATCTGGCAATCACAGTCTTTGATATTTATCCAAATGAACTGAAAACCTGTGTCCACATGAAGCCTGCACACCAATGTTTATAGCAACTTTATTCATAATTGCCAAAACTTGGAAGCAACCCAAATGTCCTTCACTAGGTGAATGGTAAATGAACTGTGATACATCCAGACGATGGAATATTATTCAGTACTAAAAAGAAATGAACTGTCAAGTCATGAAAAGACATGGAGGGACCCTAAAGGTATATTACTAAGGGAAAGAAGCTAGTCTGAAAAGGCTACATACTGTAGGATTCCAATTATATGACATTCTGGGAAAGGTAAAACTGTGAAGATAATAAAAGGATCAGTGGTTGCCAGGGGTTAAGGGGAAGGGGGGAATGAATAGGCAGAGCACAAAGGGTTTTTAGGGCAGTGAAACTGTTCTGTATGATACTGTACATGCCATTATACATTTGTCCAAATGCATAGAGTATACAACACCAAGAGTGAACCCAAATTTTAACTATGAACTTAGGATAATAATGATGTGTTAATGTAGATTCATGGATTGTAACAAGTGTACCATGTGGTGCTGGATGGCTGTGCCTATGTAGGGTAGGCGGTATATGGAAAATCTCTATGCCTTTTGCTCAATTTTGCTGTGAACCTAAACCTGCTCTAAAAATAAAGTCTATTTAAAAAATAAACAAAATTCTCTTAAGTAAAAACGTCCTACTAGGAAATCTATACTTTGCCTGGAGTACTGTATCTTCATAGATATTTTTGGCAGGAAGCTGGAAGCACTGTTTTGAGGAAACCTAGTCAGATGTAATTCTCAACCAGACATTCCCTCAACTGTTACAATCATCTTCATTATGATGTTACCTTTATGCCTCTTGAGGAAGCAATGCATAGCCCTAGGAGAAAAGTTTGAGTGCTGCCGTAACTTGAATTCATTTTCATTCTAACTACAAATCCTTTAAGAAGGGCGTCCCTGAATACATAGTTCTCTCACATAATTTATGAATTATTTTCTATATAAGAATTACCAGTGTGATTCAAATTAAGACTGATATTCTCTTAAAGTCCTTGCTGCCAACAGAGGAAATATTTTTAAGTGACATGTTTCTCCTTTTGCATCTTATCCTGGAATCTTGTATCTCTCCCCCTCTTTAAGTATGAGGCATTTGGCTCTCAGATTTTTTAATTAATTAATTAATTAATTTTTTTGAGGTACACAGGCCTCTCACTGTTGTGGTCACTCCCATTGCGGAGCACAGGCTCCAGACGCGCAGGCCCAGCGTCCATGGCTCACGGGCCCAGCCACTCCGCGGCATGTGGGATCTTCCCGGACTGGGGTACGAACCTGTGCCCCCTGCATCGGCAGGCGGACTCTCAACCAATGCGCCACCAGGGAAGCCCCTCATATTATTTTTTAATATCTTTATTAAGATATAATTCACATACCAGAAAATCTACTTATTTAAAATACACAATTCAGTGGTTTTTAGTATATTCACAGAGTTGTGCAACCATCACCATAATACGTCAGAATACTTTACCACTCCCCGCCAAATCTCATACACGTTAGCAGTCACTACCCGTTGCCCCTTCCCTAGCCCTAGGCAAATAGTAATATACTTTCTGTCTATAGATTTGCTGATTCTAGACATTTAATATAAAGGAAACCATAACATATGTTAAGTGACTGACTTCTTTCACTTAGTATAATGTTTTTAAGGTTCATCTGTGCTGTATAGTATGTATCAGTACATCATTCCTTTTAACTGTCAAATATTCCTTTGTAACAATTTGAGGAATGCCAAACTGTTTTCCAAAGTGACCCTACTATTTTACAGCTCTACCGGCAAAGAATAAGGGTTTCAGTTTCTCCATATCCTCACCAATGCTCAATATTGTCTGTTTTTTAAAAAAATTATTATCACCATCCTAGTGAGTGTGAAGTGGCATCTCGTTGTGGTTTTGATTTGCATTTTCCTAATAATCTTGAACATCTTTTTATATGCTTACTGGGTATTTTTATATTTTCATTGGAAAATGTCTATTCAAATCCTTTGCCTTTAAATATTGTTATTTATATTTCTATTGTTGAGTTGTAAGAGTTCTTTATATAGTCTGGATATAAGCATCTTAATAGATATACGATTTGCCAATATTTCTTCCCAGTCTGTGGGTTGTATTTTCACTTATTTTTTACAGTGTCACTTGCAGTACAAAGAGTTTAATATTGATATAGTTCAATTTATCTGTTTTACTCTTTTCTCATCTGTGTTTCTGGTGTTGTATTTTAGAAACCATTGCTTAATTTAAGGACGTGAAGACTTACTCCTATGTTTCTTTTAAGAGTTTTATGGTTTTAGCTCTTATATTTAGAATTTTGATCTATTTTGAGTGATTTTGTATATGAGGTGAGATAGTTCAACTTCATTATTTGTGTGTGGATATCCAGTTGTCCTAGCACCATTGAAAGACTGTCTCTTCCCCTTTGAAATATCTTGGCACCCTTTCTGAAATACTGTTGGCCATGAAAGCATGAGTTTGTTTATGGACTCTCAATTCTGTGCTGTTAATGTAGATATGTAGTCATATGCCATACCATATTGTTTTGATTACTGTAGCTTAGTGGTAAGTTTTGAAAGTTGGAAGTATCAGTCTTCCATCTTTGTTGCTCTTTTTCAAGATTGTTTGTTCTGAGTCCTTTGGATTTCCATATGAATGTTAAGGTCAGCTTGACAGTCTCTGAGGACAGTTGGGATTTTATTCAGGATTGCAATGAATCTGATGACCAATTTTGGGATTACTGATATTTTAACAATATTAAGTCTTACAGTCCATGAATATGGGATGTCTTTCCATTTTTTAAAATCTTCTCTAATTTCTTTCAATAATGTTTTATAGTTTTCAGTGAAGAAGTCTTGAATTTCTTTTGTTAAATTTATTCCTAAGGATTTTATTCTTTTTTGTGGTATTGTAAATGGAATGGTTTAAGTTCATTTTCATACTGTTCACTGTTCTTATATAGAAATAACTGCTTTTTTGTATACTGATCAAGTATCCTGCAACCTTACTATAATAATTTATTAGTTCTAATAGTACTTTACAGAATTTGTTAGGGTTTTCTCTATGCGGTCATAGAAGTGAAGATTTTCTTGGTATTAGGGAAGTCACTGATGGTTATGAACAGTTGTGTGGGTTGGAGGGGGAGACAGAAGCTCTACCAAAGGGGTCAAAGAGATGATTGGAAGTGAAAACATAGAGACAGTGAATATTAGACGACTACTTTAATAAGTTTTGCTGTGTTGTGGAGCAGATAAATGTGAGCAGTTCTTGGGGAGGGATGCAGGATACAGGAACACTTATTAAAGATGGGGGATCCCAGAGCATGTTTGTATGTTGATAGAAATGAGAGGGAAAGACACTAATAATTCAGAAGAGAGTTGCGGGAATCCTTGAGAAGCATAGAGAGGGTGGGATCCAGAGCACAAATATGTTAGTCTTTGATGGCAGGAGAAACACTTCTTCCATTGTAACAGGAAGAAAGGCACACCATTTGGGTACAGACACAGGTAGAGGTGATGCTGGGAAGATGGGAGAATTCCTATATGATTGTATCTAGCTTCTCAGTGAAATATGAGACGAGGTCAACAGTTAAAAATTAGAGTGGGTTAGAGGGAATATTGGAGGTCAGAAAACAGATGAGAAAGTGTTAAATGGGCCTCTTGGAGAATGGGGAAAATTTGCTTCTAGGACACATTAGATTTACTGGGCACATTTTGGTATCTGTTTTGATTTTAAGAAGAGCCCAGTCAGCAACGCTATGCTCATTTTCTGAAGGGCAGGCTCCCAGGAGGTGGATAGTTCAAGTAGAGTTGGCTGTTTTCCCACATGAGTGAATAAAGGATCATAAAGTAATAATGGGGTACGTGTGCTTTACCACACATATATAGACACAGACTCACACACACCACACTTATTCACATGCATACTACATGCCATGTGCATGCATACACACACTCACACGTATCACACTTACATACACACCCTCACCACACTCAAGCACTAGCCCGCTTAATTTTTACAATAAACCGCCAACAGCATTTTACTGTTTTTGAAGTATGGGAAGATTAAAGGGTACTTATGGTTTCCTCTATGTGAATCATTCTCCCCCCTGTTACTCAAGTGTTTTAAGCATGATCATGAAATAAAGTAGAGCAAATGCTAAGATTCTGTATGGCCATTTGAGCCATCTCTTCAGTGAACTTTGCCTTTGGAGCTTTGTCCTCTGACACCTAGCCTACGACTGTCCTGACTGTCCCAGGACCTCCTGGTACAGTGGATCTTCTCCAGACTTTCCTCTACACCCACCCACCATCTCTATTCGCTCATCAGTGTCATTAGAATTCAGGCTCTGTTCCTCATTGGCTGTGTGATTGACTGTATAATATGGGAGCAATAATAATTTATTGTGAGGATTAAAAGATAGAATGCATGGAAAGTACTCGGTTCCATGCACGTTTCCAAAAAATGCCAAATTGATATTTCTCTCTCCCTTAACCTCAATCTCAATATCTCTTAACCTATTTTATCTCTTCTCATCATATTTCCTCAAGGATTTTCATTCAGCTAAGCACTTTTACTAATTTAATTCTTGATGATAGAATTTTAAGTTTAATAAGGTTCTTCTGGAAATAATGTCAGAATCTACAGTTGACTCAAATAAGACTTCAGCGGGGCAAAATAATTTTATTTGGGGCATGCAGATTTTTTTCACTTGGTTCAAATCATACAGAAGAACTGACTTCGATAATCATGAATTAAGCTAAACTGTAACATTGAGCACAAGAATTATTTTCTTGCCCTGGTTGTTCAGGTACTTCATAAGTAAAATGAATTATTAGGCCTTTTGAAATATCTTTGAAATATCACAGCTTTGTTCTGTATTTAAGGATTCTTGACAGTGTAGCAGAACAACATTGCTGTTACTGGCCTAAACTCAAAGAACATTTCTTTAAAAAGCATCCCCTAGGGAACGTGGTTGAGACCATTGCTCTCACTTCACTTTTGGCTACGGTGACATTGGCTGTCACACCTGCTCTTCAAGTCCCAAGTCTCGAGTCACTCTTGGTCTCTAGGATTTCAGATCAGTGCACCTCATTTTTCCTGCAATGGTTATTATTCACTGTTTTATTTTGAAAACAATACTAATGACTAAGTTTAATCCTGAGTGGTGGTGGAAAGTAACAAAATGAACATATTCCTGCTTTTTAGAAGTTGTAATATTGAGGACATTAGCTTTTTGTGATGTGTGGCATAACTGTTGATAGGCAAAGCTGAGACTTTGTTTTGACCTCTCACATTTCTCTTTTATTCCCTAGTTCTCAGAAATAGTAACAAATTATATGGTATCAGTGACTTGAAAGTGTGTGTATTGGCAAGTGCAATAATACTACACTTAAAATTGATGAGTGGTGATGTCTCCTAATCTGTGTAGAATACAACCATCCCCATCGCTGGCTTTATAGTCGTGTGGTATTATGCATACAAAACTGTGTTCCTGTGGTTTTGATGTTATGGGAAATAGCAGACTGTTTTCTTAATTTTCATAAGTTGAATTTCCCCCAAAGACTTATTATGAAAAGGCATGTTGAAACATGTGGTGTCATTACAAGATTGTTTTCGCTTGGCGACAAGCAACAAAAGTAGAAAAACGTTCTGACAATTTCTGAAATATGATCATTAGAAATCATTCTCTGAAATTTATGAGATGCTAGAGAAAGCCAAGAGCTTAATAGATCATATTGTGTGTGCAACTTGATCAGGGCTTTAAATGGGGATGTGATTATTTGCCAAGTGAAAGCAACAGTTTTCATGGTCAGCTACTTTCTTACTAATTCTGCTTAATGAAAGTCGAGCAGATCTACAATGATAAACACTGAAATGATTATAGAACATTCTGACCCTGGGAAAATTATGTGTAATTAACAACTAAAATTTTAGTTTTACTCACCTAAATAATCTATTTATTTTATTTTTTTGAGATGAAATATTTTAAAAATCAGCTAGAAGGTAAATTCTCCCACCCAAACGACTGAGTATCCCATTTTAGTTTCTTGTTTTTCCCCATCTGTTGACTCTTGGCGTCTCCCCTGCTGCTCTGGTCCCCACCTGGCCCCAGTCGCGATTCTTCTGTTGAGTGTCTGTCTCCATGGAGACAGACTGCCCACAGGGAGGAGCCCAGCACAGCATGCAGCCGCTTACCTCACTGGACCCACGGTGAATCAGCCTCGGTTTGATCGCGGCGCAGAGAGGAGAGAAGTTACCTCATCTTTAGAGGAGCATAAATGTGTTTGGGACTCTAAATTCCTCCCTCTGTGTGGGTTCTGCAGATGCAGCTCGATGAAACCCTGGGAGGAGAGCGGGGGCGCCATCTGTTTCCCCTGCTTCAGTGTCAGGAGAGCCATGACAATTGTTTTGGGAAGACCCAAAGGGGAGAAAGAGAGAGGGACAGAAGATAAAAGAGATAAGAAAATTAAGAGTTCTCTAACAAATTTACATCAGCAATTCAACTGTGCTGGGGAAAGGTTAACTAGAAACTCGAGAAAAATATGGTAACTGTGTATATATTCCTCCATAATACACAGTTGTTGCGAATAGAAAAGTACTAAAATCCATAAAAATGTGTCCCTTGATGACTAGAGGAACTGGGCCATTAAAAATGTCAGAAAAAATGCTTATTTTACAGAGGACGCACATAGTTTTCTAGGAAAGCATAAAATCATTGAAGTTCTGTTGTTGGGCAGTGTCTTACACTTTGGACATTCCAGTTGTTTTATTTGTTTCTACCAACAGTAATATTTCTCACACAAGTATGTCTGGAAAGTTTTAAAATTAGATTTTTAGACATGAATAAAAAGCTCTAATTGCCTATGTGATAGATAATAGTATTAAAGTTTAAATTAAAAAAATTAAATAAATGTGGTAGACGTTGAGCAAACGCTACTTCTTATAATTTTAGGGTACCAAGATCACTGTGATATTGGAGGCACCGTAACTGAGAGCCAAATTCTTTTGTCTTCTAACAGACTGGTGCAGAAAGACATTATTACCTTCCTGGTGTGCACTGATGTCCCTGGACATCTGGCTAAATCCACGATTTGATTTTTAGTCATTCTGTCACAGTGAAATTCACTCCCAATTTGCAGTTATATCTCTCTGAATTACTGCTTTTAAATTGGGCATTTTCCTGCAATATAGATCTTTATCTTCTAGATATACAGAAAGAAGCATCTATAAAACAATAATGAATAACATATATAATTTGATTTATGGTTTATAGAGCCTCTTGGAACATACCTGGCCTCATCTGGGTCTTGAAAGAAGGCTGAGAGATGGGAATAGTTGCAGTAACCAAGGCTCAGAGAGGTCAAGTGATTTGCCCTAGGTCACATAGCTAATAAGTGCCAGATCTCAAACCCAGTTCTTTTCACTCCAGAGTCTGTGCAACCCTGCACGCTAATTAACAGTTTGTTAATGCTAAGCATGGGTGCTTTTTCTTTAAAAAGTCACTCAGGTGTTACACTGTAAATCACTGGGGAATAAAACAGGATTCTGTCATTCTCTGGGAATGATGCCTCCATGCTTTTGTCTGCTGTGTGCTTTTCAGGATAAAGAGAATTCCAGCAGTGTTCATCCACCACAAGACATAATCATTCCTATGAATTATTATGAATTTTCCAGGAATGAAAGTTTTTAAAATCTCTTTACTTTCAGCACTGTTTCTTTGGTATTTACGCAGTGCCTGCTGAAAGCAAGTAACCTGGAATAAGTGGGCCTTAGAATCCTAGAATCTAACAAAGCTGTTTTTCTCTGTGTGGGTACAAGGAGTATGTGTGTTACTGAGTTAGTCCTGTTTAGGCAGGCTCATGGCTCCATGAGCTAGGAAGCCATACAGGCTTTTCCAGTGATTCCGTAAGCGATCTTGGGCTAGTCTTTCCCATCCCTGTGCTTAATAGTGCCAGTAGATAATAAGAAAACCTGTCCAATCAGCTTGTGACTAATAGGGCTCATTTAGTTTTCTAAATGAGCTCATTTAGTTTTCTCATCATTTAGTTTTCTCACTGTTAGTAATTTAGCAAAAATTAAATATCTTCTGCACCAAGCGCTGTACTCAGTAGATACAAGAAAGGATAAAAACATTGTCCCTAGCATTGAAGAGCTTACAGTCTAGTAAATTTGCCACCCATGTGAACTATAAATCCTGCCACTGATGGCTATTTCTGAAATTTTGAAAAAGAGAAGCTGAAACACTGTGAAGTCATTAAAACCTGGTTGTTTAAAATCACATGAACTGGTGACAAGCCTAGGAAAGGGATCTTATATGTCCACCAGACTGATCTCCACTGCTTGACCACCTTGTGAACTATAATTGCATCATTTCAGGATGAAGAGTAATGCCGACTATTGGCTAATTTTGGTTCATGGTGTTTCATTATCAAGTACACTTCCTGAGAGTCCTGTATTTCCTGCTTTAAGTGCGGCTGGTGACGTACTTGTAACCAAGGGACTCCGTTCAGCCCAGGTGCTTCCCTCTGAGTAACAAGGAGCATGCCAAGTAAATAAGCACTTGGCTGTGCTATGTCTAAGGGAAAGAATGCAAAGATGAATTCACTGGCCCTAATATCTTTAATCCAGTGATTCACAAACAAAATGATGCCATTTAGATTTCAGTGACTGTAATGGTACAACAATTGTTGACTTTTATTAGTGTGTGATTAGCCCTGTAGTGTGTCAGGATGACAGACCTCAATATTCTAACCAGTTATATTATATCTTTTCAGTACTCTGATGGTTAATGTCAACATTTGTGAGCATGTTGACAGCTAACAGTGATAAGTGTACTTACTATGTTTCACAGAGTATTTTTTGTTTATTTAATCCTCAACAAGTTTCAAGTTCAGAGGCAAAGCTGAAGTGTGGGGTTGGAGATGGCAGTGGAGGAGGCAAGGGGAGAGATGGGTAGTCAGTCCATCAAGCCAGTACCCCCAGATTCAGGACTTTCATCTGGCCTGTATGGCTGTCATTACAAAGATGATTTGAACCAACCTACCACGTTTTCTTACATGAAGCCTGTCCTGAATGATCCAGTTACCACTCTCCATGTCAGGTCCTTTCTATTCCAGGACTTTCAATTTCTGAATTCTCCAGAGCATTGTTGCAGTTTTTGTCACTGTCGTGGAACTCTTATGTCCACACTGATACCTGCTCCAGGCCACTGCCAGAGCGTGGAATACTGTTGTTACAGGGGCTCATAGCTGCGTGTGCCTCCAGTGCATGGGGACCTCTCTTTCCGGGGTTCCTCCTCTTCTGGCCTCTGAGCTTTGGAAGCGTGATGGGCCTCATGAGGTACCCCAGGTACCATGTTCCCTGTTGTACCTCTTCAGTGCAGGAAACAGACCACCTGCCTCATGTTTTACCCGTGGTACAATTCATTGCCATCCTCAAAGCTCAAGGCCACTAAAGTAGGGCAGAGGCCATGGGTCCCCTAGCTAGACTGCAAGGGGACATGTCTTTGCCCTCTCTCTTTTTTTTAAAGCCTCTCTTTCCTTCTGTAATGGCCACTTCCGCTTTCCTTATTACCCCTATAAAGTGAGTTGCTCTCCTCTCCAAAGCTTGGGGCCTCACACAAATAGGTGATGAATTTCCAAAGTCTCTATCTGAACCCTGGGCCGCACATACTGTTCAGATGAGACCAGAGAGTTGTTTTTATCAAAAATGTTTCCAGTGTTCATCAGTGTGTAATACACAATTATTAGTCATAGATAGAGTGAAAGTTATTGGCTTTTAAGGCCTTAACGGAACCTCTTTGCACTCAGAGCAAATACCAACTGGCTCATATATCAACCTGAAGTTTGTCAAATTCTTAAAAACTTCTGAGATCATTTGATAAAAATGAGCAGAGATGGTAGCTAAAATTGCTTTCTGGGTAATAGATCTTGTTTAGGCTTTTTTCCCCTAGTGCAGCTTGAAAACCACCTGACAGTAATTCAATTATTCTAACATCTCACTCCCACCTCCCACACACATTTTCCCCTTTTGTTTTGGTTTTTGGTGGTGTGTGCAGTTATCCTCTTTTAAGAAACAAGCACAGCTGCCCACAACTGCACGTGTTAACTGTGAATCTGAACTTGGGGCAGTGGGAAGAAGGCATTCTTTTCCCTTTTTCTCACAGGTTGTAAACTGGTTATTCACGTTTTCTCTGATGACAGTTTTCAGCACCGAGCTCTGTCTTCATAAGCACATGCAGCAGATGGTTGGGAATACTGTGTGATAAGGAAAGCTGGTTGATTTCTTTAGTTATTTTCACCTCCTGAACACATTCCAAAGAAAAGCAATGGCATATTTCAGGGCGTGTCTTTACAAGACCTCTTTCCTTAAGTATGAATATAATTTGCTGATCTGTTCACTTTAAGATGGATTCATTTGGGAGATATCTCTGCTGTAAGTGATCCTGTAGCATTTTCATATAAAATTAGACTTCTGTTGAAAGCTCTCCTGGGTGTTGCAGCCCAAGAATTAACCCAGCTGTTCCTTCTCTTCACTTAGGCAGACTATGAGGCAGGAGGAAATGAAGCACAATATTTAGATGACCTCTAATGACCTTTTGTGCACATTATCTACGTGGTGAGATAATCTGCATAGATGGGGAAATAAGTTTCCAGGCCACCGACTTGCTCTGTGAACTAACTTTACCATTTACTAGCTTGAGGGCTTCAGCCGTGGTTCTTAGACTCCACATATCTTTCTGTAAAATGGAATAACCATTACTACCTCCTTGGGTTTGTGAGGATCAAAAGACATTAGGAGGTAAAGCTCTTTTTTTCATAAGAGTGCTCAATGAAAAAATAGTGACTCTGGTGGACAAAGAGAAATATGAACCAGAAAAAGTATTTGGCTTATTACTCCTTCTAAACCACTGTTGCCTTTTTTTTTTAAAACAACTGATCCTTTCTCTCTAATATTGATGTTTAATGAATGAATTATTACCACTCTTCCAAAGTTAAAATTGATCCAAACATTTAAAATGCAAGAATCTATATATACTGTCGTTGGACTGGAGAAATACAGAGAAATACGAACACACATCCTGTTGCTATGCATGAGGGCTTTCTTGCTGAGAAACATCTCAAAGATTCTTCCTTTAGGGAGAGTCCTCTGATAGCCAGCAATACCCTGGATGGCCTCAGCTCAACTGTAAACATTCCTTGGCCTTGTATTCCTTCCTAATACGCACCCTTGTCCCCAACTATTGCTTTCAGAGAGCATGCAGACTAATAAAGTAACTCCAGAGTTGTAGATTCAGAGGAGATTAGACTTAACAGTCTGTTTGGGTCAGAAGAGAGCTCCCAATGGGAGTGGTGGTGGTAGTAGTAGCCACATCAATAAACCTCCAGGGAAGCAGTGGGATAAAGTACTGACTGGATAACAGATCACCCACTATTTGGACTGTCTAAACCATTGATGGATTCAACAATCAGTGGGGTAAGACAGTATGCCATTTTACAGTGTCATTACGATTTCCATTTATATAACCAGCTTCAGTATTGTGTGTTTTTGTTTGTTTTTAAGATATCCAGGCCTCCTCATTTCATGATTTTTATATATATTTATATAATTTACATGAAGGATTTTAAAAATTCTTTGTTTAGATTCATCTATTTACCTATATATGTGTATACATATCTTATAAGGAACAAACTACAACTTTTTGGAATGGGATTTACATTCTTTGGAATGTGATTTCCAAGGAAGAGTTGTCCTTGGTCTTACTCTGAATATCCAAATAAGGTTTAGATGACCTCTAGTAAATTCATTTTTGTTTCATTTTTATAGAAGTTTTCATCTCTCCAGTCCAATGATAGTATATATAGATTTTTGCATTTTAGACGTTTGGATCAATTTTAACTTTGGAAGAGTGGTAATAATTCATTCATTAAACATCAGTATTAGAGAGAGAGGATCCGTTGTTTAAAAAAAAAAGGCAACAGTGATTTAGAAGGAGTAATAAGGCAAATACTTTTTCTGGTTCAAATAGTGATCAATAGGCTGATGCAAATACCAATTCAGAGCGAAAGGAGGTCATGGAGGAAGTAAGTTTGTATTTCCTAATGACAATTCTAGATTCACGTGTGTTTGGAAATAGTCCACTTTTTGATTTGTTCAGTGTCAAGTTCTGGTTCCCTTTGTTCCCTTTGTTCCTGTTTAAGAGGCCACTATCAAAATGCAGATGGCTTTTGCATTTTAAGCCTAAATGAACACCTTAGGTGACTTAGGCAGAGAGAGGAAGACCTCAGTGGTCCTGGACTAGAAATTCTGAAGGACCCTAAGAGTGAGGCTAGTCTATAATTCTTAGTGCTACACTGTCCAGTACAGTAGCCACTAGCCAAATGTGGCTATTGAAATTTAAATGAATTAAATTTAAAATTTAATCATCAAAGAATCTGTTTTATTAGACTACAATTCTTCAGAATTTTTGGAGGCATTTTTCTTTCTCTATGTTCATGCTATCTCATTCATTCATTCATTCAACAGGTATACATTGAGGGCCTGCTATGTGCCAGGGGATACAGCAGAAAGTGAGCAAAATTCCTGTCTTCAAAGAGCTTCTCCTTTAGTAGAGGGAAACAGACAATAAACTGAAAAAACATTGGTAGAGTATATAGTATACCAGATGGTAATAAATGTTGAGGGGGAAAAATAGAGCAGGGCAGGGAGCTGGGAATACTTAGGTTTTAAATAGTGAGCACAGTGGTCCTGGAAGACTTCAATTAAGAGAAATGTGGACAAAGACCTAAAACAAGAAAGAGACAGTCACGTAGATACATGAGGGAAATGAACTCTAAGCTGAGGGAAGAGCTGGCTCAAAGCATACTCAGCTTGTTCAGGGAACAGCAAGAGGCTGGCTGGAACAGAGTGAGGTGAGGGCACAATGGCAGGATATCAGTAAAGATCATGCCTAATGTTAGTAGGCCAATAAGAACTTCACCTTTTTCCCCAAATGATTTTGGAAGAAAGTCTTTGGAGGATTTCGATCAGAGCAATGACGTGACTTGATTTACATTTTAAAAAAATCACTCTAGTTGTGGTTTGGGAATATTATGCAAAGAAACAAGATGAGAGCAGGGAGATCTATTAGAGGTTAATGCAAAAATTCAGAGAGTAATGATAATGGCTTGGAACAGAGTAATAACAATAAAGCAGTATTTCTCAAACATTTTGGTCTTAGAACCTGTTCATACTTCTACAAATTATTGAAGACCTCAAAAAGTTTTTGTTTATGTTAATTATATCTATCAATATTTACTACATGTGAAATTATAACTGAGACCTTTAAAAATGCACTTATTGATTCACCTAAAAATGACAATAATAAATCTATAATATATTAACATATTATTATGAAAAATAAACATATTCTCCAAAAGAAAAAAATTAGTGAGAATATTGGCATTGCTTTAGCTAAAGTTTTACAAATCTCCTTAATACCTGGCTTCATAGAAGACAGTTGGATTCTCATATTTACAACTGCATTCAATCTGTTGTGATATGTTATTTTGGTCGAGTATATGAAGGCAATCTATTTTTACAGGGATATGTACTTGGAAAACGGAAGAATTTTCAGATAATAGTGGATATTCTTCTTTGATATTCCACCAAAATTTATAAGTAATAGTTCTTCAAGGTTATTTGCAAGGTGCAATATAGTTTCATTAAAAATATATCAATAAACTTTTTGTACTCTGTTTCATTAATACCCATTGGTCTGTCTCATACTGTGAATACATCTTTACTCATGCCTAATTTGATGACATCGTGAAGTGGTCATTTGGAAAATATTGAATATTGAGTTACGCAGATTTCCCAAATGGTGATGCATTTTATTGTGTAATATAAAAAAATCACATTCACTTATATTACCACCAATCTAATCAAAAAAGTTTTCAACTATTGAGAAGCTCTCAAGCCCACAGTGACAGATACAAGTTTTCAAAAATTCTAATTTCCTTATAAAATTTTCAGTTTTATCATTGGCACCAATTTTCTGTGGTTCCTTTTCCTTGAAAAGTGACAGGCTCATTGTTCATTTTCCAAGAAAATATCTGCAAGTAACCAATGTCAATGATGATAGTTTGCCTATCAGTTATTCTTTTAAGTAAAAATGGGTGTTCCATGAAAAAAGTGGTTAGTTGAGCTTACAACACAAACAATTGCACAAGTGTATTTCAACATGTAACAAAGTACTTTATGTATGTTTTCTATTTTATCATCGAGTATTATAAAAGCATGAACTCAAAGGTTGATATTTTATAACATTAAAATTAAAAATTGGTACTGTTTCATTAAGGACATTCTTAAGTGAAAATGAGCTCCATCTCCCTTACTCCCTCCCACCATGAGTGTGTGGCAGTGAGAAATACAGACCAATTGTGCAATTTGGTGCCATTGCTTGGATTTGTGTTAAGACACAGTTTTATTGGCCATTGTTTTTGTACCATCTCTGCAAACATCAATGCAGTGAAGAAGTCAATTAATATTTGAGTATTAGGTAATTTTTCCCCTGAAGTGACAGGCTCACTCTGTTGGACGGTCCCTTTAGTGATCATCTTGTGGACACCATGTAAGGGTCTTGGGGAATGTAGCGGAAAGTGAGGTATTGTCTGCTATTTAAATACATGTTTTTAAAACATCTTTATTGGAGTATAATTGCTTCACAATGTGTTATTTGAATACATTTTGGAGGATTTGATGGTGTTTTAGATGTGCAGTATGAGAAAAATAGAGGAGGCAAGGATGACTCCAAGATTGATTGCCTGTGTAGCTGGTGTTCTTATTTGCTGAGATGGGGAAGACTGGGAAGGGAGCAGGTGATGGGGTGGTGATGAGGGAATAGGGGTGGAAAGGTTGGGTTGGGTAGAGATTAGGAGTTAGGTATTGAACTTTCTGTGTTGGGAAGACTTGAGCTCCACTTTTATTTTTTTAATATTTAATTTTTGGTTTTGAAAGTTTAGAGTGGAAAGGATTTAAGATTTATTCTGACTTTTAAGTATCTGAAGCATTTTTGATCTTTTGCAAGTTTGTGGAAGTCATCTGACTGTTCTTCATAGCTAAAGTAGCTTTCTTAGTTCTCTCTTTAAGAACTTTACTTTCATTTGGGGAACTCCTTGCTTAGGACTCTGTAGAGAAGTGGTTTATAATGTTAGTATTTGGATCAAAGAGCCCTTTGAGAATTTGGCAACAGATATGGACCCCTAGTGTGCTGCCAGGCAATTCTGATGTTAACTGTCCAGAGTTAGTGTCAGACCCCACAGGTTTAAGGACACCCACACACACACAAGGCTGTCCTCACTTCAGATGTCCATTGCAAATTTGGGGGCCCCAGGCAACCTGTATTTCTAACCAACTGGCCACAAATTCAGGGATTTTCACAACTTACTAGAACAACTCATAGAATTCAGGGAAGTGTTACACTTACAACCACCAGTTTATTATAAAGGATACAAATGAGGACCAACCAAATGAAGAGACTCATAGGACAAGGTCTGAGAGGGTTTTAAACACAGTTTCCATTGTCCTTTCCCCATGAAGTCAGTATGCATCACTTCCTGGATGTTGGTGTATCAATGTGTTCAACAACCAGGAAACTCACCTAGGTCTCGATGTCCAGAGTTTTTATTGGTGCTTCTTTATGTGGGCTTGATTGATTGAACCACTGGTCACCAGGCTGAATTTGCTCTCTAGCCCTCCTCCCATCTTCAGAGGTCAGGCTGGGTCAAAGCCCCAACCCTCCAATCACATGGGTCGTTTTCCTGGTGAACAGCTCGCATCCTGAGCCATCTCATTAGTATAAACTCAGGGGTGATCTAGGGGCTCATAAAGAACAAAGACACTGCCCCCACTCAGGAAATTCTGAGTTTTAGAAGCTCCATGCCTGGAACCCAGGACAAAGACCAGACGAATTCTTTATTTTAAAACAACCCTCTTCACAGAAAACATCCCAAGTTTTGCTTAAAATGTGAAGGGTTAATGGATACCTGGAAAACCCCAGGGTAAAAAATCCCTGGTTATGGAATCAAAGACAGACTTTTCAAATGCAGGATTGAGACCAGTACCCAATTCAGCCTTAAACTTATAGGTGCATGAAATGATTTCCAAGCTTGAGGTCCAAAGACAGCATTCAGAGAGTCTTAGAAATGCTTTTACTAATCCACCAAGGATAATTCCAAAAATATTACTAGTTTTTATGCAGTTGTATGTAGGTTTATAAAAAGCGCTAGTTTGTAGGACAAACTGTTGGAGGGAGCAGAGGTTTTTAGGAATTCTGATTGATCTAAATATTAAGGGTTACAGAGTTTCTGCACATGTTGTTTAAGGTTAGGCTGTTAAAGCAGGATTTCTAGTAACACCAAGTTTAGCAATCCCATGTGAACAGACCCTCGAGCTCAGTTGATCAGGGTTTCTTCACATGAAGCAATTGGTACATTTTTGCTGATTTATTATAGAAGGAATTTTTGGCAAATGAGGTAAGGACTGTTCTTTCCACTGGCCTATAACTGGTGACTGATCATGTGCATTAGACAAGGGATTGCATCTGACTTGAGAGGACCTTTTCTTGAGGCGATTTGTACTTGAGGTCATGGGTAGCTATTGTGTTCCCTAAGCTTATGGGTCTCGTGACACAGTGTTGAAAAAGCTATGGTGTTTAATTTAGCTGCACTAGCCAAATTCCAGGCAAGCTAATTACATTCTTTCTATCTTAAATTCCATTAATTTTCATAAACTCCTATGAGATAGGCATTTTAAATATGTTATTATTTTTTAATTTTACAACTTTGAAAATAGACACACTACACATGTGAGGAGAAGTAGAGAATGAAGGTTATTATCCTGGTCAGTTAATTGATGTAATGTTGTTTTAATTTTGCTTCCATTACAAAGATAACAAGTTTCTTCTCTATTTTACTGTCTCTCAAGAAAAGGGTTCATTCTGTCTGGAAATGTAAGATAAATTTTTTTTAAAATGTAAGGAGAAAATCTCACAGATACTATACTGTATTGAAGTGAGAATGCTGTGTTCAGTTAAAGAGGACATACTTGTGTGACTGTATTATGAAATAGGTGCTTAGTTGGGCTTGGTTGGTCAATCTTGTATTAGAAAGTTGTATGAAAGTGAGAATAGCTCTCAATAACTGCTTTGTCGATCAGGATTTTAATGATTCTCCACCTCTTTAATAAATAGGGATAAGTAGAGTAGTCCTTCTGAGGGCATCGCTGGGTCCCCTTAAATTTATCATGTTATGAGAAATGAAGTCGCTTATATTCAGGGCAATATATTTGATTATTCTTCTTTCTTTGATTTTCAGAAGTGTGTGTGTGTGTGTGTGTGTGTGTGTGTGTGTGTGTGTGTGTGTGTGTAAAACAAGTCACTTTTAGTGATGGTAACTTCCATCTCTCTTGCCTTACTCTCTTCCTGTCTGCTGTGCCCCTGTCCTTTCAGCCCAAGACTCTACATTCAGTTGATGTGGAACTCGCATTAGGGATCATAAATCTTAGTTGCTGCAGGATCTTTTCTAGTAGCAACTATGTACTGGCTATGTTTTTTTGGGGATGTTGACACATATCCACACGATGTTTCCATCATGACTAGCTTATTTGATCAGAAGAAAAAGTTTTCATACCAGTGTATGAGCAGACTCACATTTATCCATAAGAAATGCAACGTACATCCCTTTTGGTTTTTACACTGACAAGCATTAATTTAGACTTTGTTTTGCTTGTTGATCCTAGTGATGTTGCTGACCCTCCTGGCATTCTGTGTAACTGATCATCTCAGTGGAAGAACAGTCATGAGTTAACTCACGTGAGCTCATGAACCTGGTGGTGATGGGGAGCCTCCAGCTCCTGCTAAAAGGGTCAATGGAGATGGGAATGCTATTTTAGAAGAATTTTGTTTTTTCTGTTTTCATGATCCAATTAAGTGTGATTCTAGGAAGAGTAAAGATATGGTAGAGTTACTTTTCAATTATTTAAGATGTGTTTAATAACTTCTAGTCATTTACTTTCTTAAGCAGAAAAGGACTGCTCTGCCTAAGATCATTTAGGAGGCCCTCCTCCCCTCTTGGTGTTACTTATGTTTTAGTACAACTACATTCTAAGTTTTAAAGGGCAAATGTGATAACACTTTAAACTCTCATAATGCTTTAAACTTAGCTACTATTAGATACTTAAGGATTACAAATTGATGAAACAGATGACTTGAAAACAGTGCTTCCAGATCAAATAAAATGAAGGTCTAATATTTAAAGTTTAGTTATCATAAGAGACATAAAATTTTTGTCAAGAGGATCTACTCAGTGCCTTTAAATCCCATTGTTTGCTCTGATCACCCCTAAATTAAATACTTGCTCTAAAATCTTGGACATGCTAGGAAATCTAGTGTCCAGATTTTTCTGATGCCCAGAAATTTGAAAAACTATTTTGGGGATTCACAGTATTAAGTGCAATAATGGCATCTGATGCAATTTTAATTTAAAAAATCAAGCATAGAAATTATTATTTAAATCTTGACCTTTTGAAAGAGTGGAATTTGAGGGCCTCTATGTGTGTATGGCAGGCAGCCTCTAAGACTCCAGTGATTCTCAGCTTCTAATATTCATGAACTTGGGTAATCATTTCCTCTTGAATATGGATTGGACTTCTTGATTAACTTCTAATAAATAGAATATATTGTGAATAAAATACACTTCTGAGATTAGTTTACAGAAAGACTGTGGCTTATGTCTTGGGTTCTCTATAGCTCTTCCTTGCATTACTCACTCTGGAGGAAGCCAGCTGGCTACCATGTCTTGAGGTAGCCCTGTAAAAGGGCCCACATTATTGAGTTTGGGAGTGGGTCCTCCCCCTTTTGAGCCTTGAGATGGCAGAATATTTGGTCAACAACTTGGCTGCAGCCTCATAAGAGAACCTGAGTCTGAACGACACACTTAGGCCATTCCCAGATCCTTGACCCACAGAAACCATGAGATAATAAATATTTATTGTTTTTAGCTGCTAACTTTTGGATTAATTCATCATGCAGCAACATGTAACTAGTATAGAGCATGCCCAGCATTTGGGGGAAAACAGATAGGCAGAGCTCATTAATTCATCCTTCAGTTGGTTTATCCTCATCTGAGCAGCTGTAGTAGCTTTGACTGTTGAGTTGTAGTGAATTCATTAATTCATTCAATGAGTAGTTATTAAGTAGTGTTCTGAGCCATGCACTCTTCTAGACCCCAAGGATACAGGAGGGATAAAACAGAGATATTACTGCCTCCGTGTAGTTTATTCTTTCTTTTCTTTTCTTTTTTTTTTTTGGCGATACGCGAGCCTCTCACTGTTGTGGCTCCGGACGCGCAGGCTCAGCGGCCATGGCTCATGGGCCCAGCCACCTCGCGGCATGTGGGATCTTCCCAGGCCGGGGCACGAACCCGTGTCCCCTGCATCGGCAGGCGGACTCTCAACCACTGCACCACCAGGGAAGCACCCCATGTAGTTTATATTCTAACTGGGGGAGAAAGATGATAAAAAAACACATGCTGTCTGTTGCTATAATAATGCTGCATAACAAATTACCCCAAAGCCTAACAGCTTAAAACTACCACTATTTATCATTATTTCTCATGTGTCTAAGGGTTGGGAGGGTTGGGCTTGGCTGATTTCACCTGGGCTTGCTTCTGTGTCTGGATCTGATCTGGGCCAAGCTTGTACTTATTGTGAAGGCAGAGGAGAGAAGCAAAAGAGAGCAGAAGTGCACAGTGCTTCTTGAAGACTTGAAACCGAGTCACTGTCATTTCCTTTTTTGGCCAAAGCAAAAGACAAGAGAAGTAGGTTGAAGGGTGAGGAGATAGATCCCTCCTCTTGATGGGAGGTCTTGCTAAGTCACTTTGTAAAATTTGTAGTTACTTAAAGGCCAATAATTTGGGTCATCAGTATAATCAATGTAGTACTCTAAATAGGTAAAATGCGTAGCATGTCAGATAATGTCAAATGTTATGTTGAAAAACAAGCCAGAGAATAGGGTAGGCAGTGGAGGTTGGTGACATTTGTGCAAGTCTCTGAAGGAGAAAGGAAGGCAAACTGTCAAGTGTCTGGGGCACCTGTGAAATAGCCAAAACAGTCTTGAAAAAGGAAGAACAAAACTGGATGACTCACAATTTGTGATTTCAAAACGTACTACAAAGCTACAATAATCAAAACAGTGTGGTACTGGAATAAAGAGAGACATATAGACCAATGGAATAGAGGAGAGACCCCAGATATAAGCCCTCACATATATGGTCAAATAATTTTTGACAAGGATGCCAAGACTGTTCGATAAGAAAAGGAGAGTCTTTTCAATAAATGGTCTTGGGAAAACTGGACATCCACATGCAAAAGAGTGAAATTGGATAGTTACCTAATACCACATACAAGATGTAAGAATTAGTGCAAAATGGATCAAAGACCTAAATGTAAGACCTAAAAATATAAAACTCTTGGAAGAAAACAGGGCAGAAGCTTCATGACATTGGATTTGGCAATGATTGTTGAGACATAACACCAAAGCCACAAACAACAAAAGACAAATTGGACTTTGTGAAAATTAAAAACAATCACACATCAAAAGACCTTATCAGCAGAGCAAAAAGCCTTACATAAAGGGAGAAAATATTTGCAAGTTATATTTCTGATACAGGATTAATATCTAGAATATATAAAACTCAACACCCATTAGTATGGCTACTGTTAAAAAACAGAACAAAACAGAAAATAACAAGTATTGTTGAGGCTGTGGAGAAATTGAAACTTTTGCGCACTATGGATGGGAATCGAAAATGGTGCGGCTGTTGTTGAAAACAGTATGGTGGATCCTCAAAATATTAAAAATAGAATTACCGTATGACCTAGTAATTCCACTTCTGAGTATATACTCCCCAAAATTGAAAGCAGGATCTTGAAGAGATATTTGCACACCCATGTTCATAAGAAACATTGTTCACAATAGGTAAAATATGGAAGCAACCTAAATGTTCATCCATGGATAAATGGATAAACAAAATGTGGTACATACAACAAATGTAGCCTTAAAAAGGAACAAAACTCTGACATACATTACTACAACATGGATGATACTGAGAGACATTATGCTAGGTGAAATAAGCCAGTCACAAAAAGGCAAATACTGTGTGATTCCATTTAGTCAAAATCATAGAGATGGAAAGTAGAATGGTGGTTGCCAGGGAATAGGAAGGGAGAAATGGGCAGTCATTATTTAATGGGTACAGAGTTCAGTTTTGCAAGATGAAAGTGTTCTGGAGAAGAACGGTGGTGATTGCACAATGTTATGAAAGAGTTTAATCCACTCAGCTGTACATTTAAAAATGATTGCGATAGTAAATTTTATATTAATGAGTATTTTACCACAATAAAAATTTGAAAAAAACCCTAGGAATATTCAGATTGTCTGTTTCTTCTGGAGTGTGCTTTGGTATTCTTTGTCTTTCAAATACTTTGTCCATTTTATCTAAGTTGTTGAATTTATAATATTTCCTTATTTTCTTTTTAACATTGTGGAATCAATAGTGATATCACCTCTCTTATTCTTGACAATGGTAATTTTTGTCTTCTCACTTTTTTTTTCCTAATTAGTCTGTCAAGAGGTTTATTAATTTTATTGATCTCAAAAACAAATTTTTCTTTGTTTTCTATTTCATTGATTTCCACTCTGATTTTTATTATTTCCATTCTTCTGCTTACTTTGGCTTCAGTTTCTCCTTTATTCCTTTAGTTTCTTAAGGTAGAACTTGAGGTCATTGATTTAAGATCTTTCTGCATTTCTAATATACAGTTTTAATACTGTGCATTTTTCTTTTGTTGGCAACCCACAGATTTTCATATCATGTGTTTTCCTTTCCATTCAGTTCAGAAAAATACTTTTCAGTTTTGCCTTTTGATTTCTTCTCTGACCATTTGTTTATTTAGAAATGTGTTATTTAGTTCACAAATATTTGGGATATTCTAGAGATATTTCTATTATTGATTTCTAATTTTATTCCATTTTAGTCAGAGAACATACTTTGTGTGACTTGGGTAATTTGCATTTACTGAGACTTGTTTTGACAGCCAGAATATGGTCTATCTTGGTAAAATTTCCATATGCACTTGAAAAGAATGTGTATTCTATTGTTTTTGAGTGATGTATTCTAAATATATCAGTTAGGCCAGTTGGTTGATAATTTTCCATCTCCCTATTCCCAGTTGTTGACAGAAGAGTATTGAAATCTCTGATTATAATTGTGAATTTGTGAATTTCTCCTTTCATTTTTATCAGTTTTTCTACATGTATCTTGAAGTTTTGTTTGCACTATTCTGTCCTCCTGTAGTTTTATTGCTTTAATATTGTAAAATGACCTTATTTATCCCTGATACAACTCTTCTCTGGAAAAGAGAGTAGTAACTGATACTATCATAGTCACTCCAGCTTTCTTTTTGATTAGAATGAGCACGCTATGTCTTTTTCTGTTTTTTCTTTTCCCACCCATTTGTATCTTAATGTTTAAAGTACATTTCTTTTTGACAACATACATTATCTCTGCCTTTTAACTGGGGGAGTTTAGGCATTTTACATTTAGTTTGATTATTGATACAGTTAGTTTTAGATCTGTTACCTTACTATTTGCTTTTTATTTCCCCATCTATTTGTTCTTTCCTTTTTTTTTCAGGAAGCTGATAGTGGTATAAAATAAAGCATGGGTGTAGATACATTTGTGTAGAGTTCGCCAATAGTTAAATTGCTTTGTATTTTCCAAGCACAGTCATATTTCTTCCTAGAAAGGGATATATTGTATAGAAGTAGGAAAGTGTACCTGGAATTTGTTTTTATTTTTTTGTTTCTTTCTATATTTTCCTTGTTTTCATTACTAGAACATATGCTTCATAAAACCACAGGCTTTGTTTTCTTTTTATCCCAGAAATCCCTAGCTAATACTAGTTGAAAAATAAATATTTGTTCACTGATAGAAATTAAAGAAGATTCTTGGAATTGAGATCACCTGAACCAGGTACGGTAAAATGAGAGGAAAGTGAACAGTTGCACGCTTTTCAGGTATCTGGTGATAGAAAGGAGTTTTAAATAAAAGCGTGAGAAAATGCAAGAACCGAGGGCTAAGAAAAAATTTGCAATCAAACTTGGTAGGAACTGGTGAAGAGAGAGAGCAAGAGATACCAGAAATCACATATGAGAGTGCCTGCAAAGCTGCTTGCGTGGTATTCTGCTTTTCAAACTCTTTTGAGGGACCACAGCCCCACTACAAATACTGTGCCTCTATTGCTCTGAAATACATTCATTTCTCTATTAATTTAGTGAACATTTATTGGGTACAATTTTTGTTGTTTCAAGATTAATGGAGGGTTGTCACAGCTTAATAAGGAGACAGATATTTTCATATATAGATAAATTATTATAAAGCATAATGAAGAGTATAATAGCGGGTGTGCATGCATGCATCTGGGACAGAAGTGTAGAAGACAGGGAGGAAGACTAATTACCTTTTCCTGGGAGGCAGGTTGGAAAAGACTTCATAGAGAAAGTCTTAAAGAATGGACAGGAGTTTGTAAAGTGAACAAGGTGAGCAAGGCAGTGAATGGTACTAAAGTAAGGTGAAAAAAAATGTGAAAAAGCCTAAGGGAATGAAAGAACATGGCCTATTCAAGGTATAACAGAGATTAAGAGAAGAAACTTAGGTCTGCTACTTATTAACTGTGGAGACTTGAACAAGTTACTTAATATCTTAGAGCCCCATTTCTTCTAACTGTAAAATGGGAATAATAATACCTGCCCTGTGGTATTATTATGAACATTAAATGATATAGAATATTTAATATTTTATCTCATGTGATTGATGCTCAATAAATGGTCAAATATTATTGCTACAAATATTCAACTACTACCATTTCTCTTAGTATTGCTGGAGCACACAGCATAAAAAGGGAGCAAGATTAACATGGAAGGGTAGGCAAAATCCAGGCCAAGAAGAGCCTCATGTGAAAGAGCTTCAGCTTGACCTTGTGGTTTCTGGGGAATGTGTTCTTAAAGGATTTTATCAGAGGATTAATATTCAGAACATTACTACTGACACCAATATATGGGAGGTGATTGGGAGACAGTGAGGAAGGGTGGGTAGCCTGAAATATATCAAATGTCAGAAGAGTCAGCTCTTAGTGAAAAACTTGCTAATGATAAAGAATGAAGTAGATAGTTATAGATGGAGCATGTAGTAGGCCAAACACATGTAAAAACCCTATAAACACATATATAAAAAGAACTGTAGGAGATAGAATTTCAGTGCTCACATAGTCAATAGGTGATTTCACAGTTGTCCCAAGTTCTCTTTTCAGTAGAGTTACATCAACCAGTTATTCCTGTAGTATTTCTGCCTGCCCTCAATATAGTAAGATACACAGTACTATGCTTTATTGAATGTTTGGCCACTTCTAATTGTAAAGTTACACCTAATTAGAAATGCTGGATTCGCACTGAAGTAATTGACAGGCTAATTACTCTTCTGGGAATGTGGCCTTAGATTAATCATTATAAATAATGGGAAACCAGATAAGCTTACTGTTGCATCCAGAATAAGGAAGAGGAAGCAGTATTATTTTTATGGCTTTAGCTTCCCTCACTTTCTAGATGCTGCAGCTGTGTCCTCTTTGTATTTTATAGCCAGAAAAAAAAAAAATCACCCCTCAGCAGTTCCTATAATTTCAAATTTATAACTATGTCCAGGGTAATTCACCCGTAAGCCAACTAGAAATAAAAATAGAGGAGATAGGCCCATCTGTTGGAGTGATTTCTTAACTGCAGAAAACATTTTCCTCTGTTTAAAAGCAAAGCTGTAAAATCTGTATAAATTCTAATTCATAAACCATGAAACTCTAATTTTTCCACTTCCCTAGTCACTTTGAGTAAATGATTTTGCATATATGGGATGTCAAAAATCTACAGAATAGTCCAAGGGAGTGTGAGAGATTGATTCTGACTACATCAAAGTCTTTTAAGTGATGGCAAAAAGATTCTTCAGGTAAATTAGGACCAAAAAGAATTCTATGTTGCTTGGTACTGAAAGAGCCATATATTCAGTTAGTAATTTTTTCTGCTGTAAAGTCAACTTCAACAGCTTATTTAATTATTTTCAGTCGACTACATGTTTCCTTAGTAATTTAAAAATTAAACTTCTTTTCTTAAATCTTTTATCTCTATTCTTAAAATAAGGTCTCACTTAGAGATACTGATAGGGCTATTTAAATAACCCTGGAAAAGCCATTATTTAAGGGGAGAAATCCCTTATCCTGAATAATTCAGACAAGAGTAATTGTTTTGCTTGAATGTTCTGGCTATGATTCTATCAAATTACCTCTTATTCTTCCTGTGTAGAATAAGCTTTAGCTGGCAAAAACTGCTTTGTTTTGTTTTTTTTTTTGTGGTACGCGGGCCTCTCACTGTTGTGGCCTCTCCCCATGCGGAGCACAGGCTCCGGACGCGCAGGCTCAGCGGCCACGGCTCACGGGCCCAGCCGCTCCGCGGCATGTGGGATCTTCCCAGACCGGGGCACGAACCCGCGTCCCCTGCGTCGGCAGGCGGACTCTCAACTACTGCGCCACCAGGGAAGCCCCTGCTTTGTATTTTATAGAGAGTGTAACCTTGATTCCTTGTGTGATAAATCCAAGGGTAAGACATATAGAGTAGTTACCACTTGTGCAACAGAAACTGCTTTGTTCAAAGCCCACACACCTGTATTCTGTGAAATGAGAGGTTTTTCCACAGAGTACTGCATGATGGCAATGCTTTCACTTTTCACAAGCTGGTAAAAGCAAACACAATGAAGCACAGGTGCTTTACAGATAATGTCTTACACCACTACAGAATCCTTCCCCGTCATTCTCAGATCTTCTCAATGTGATGAACAGGAAGGCTAAGAACCACCAGGCAGTATGCTACAGTTGTACCCACACCATTAGCAAAGATAGAGTGAGAAGTGCCACTTTTTTTTTTTTTTTTTGCGGTACGCGGGCCTCTCACTGTTGTGGCCTCTCCCGTTGCGGAGCGCAGGCTCAGCAGCCATGGCTCATGGGCCCAGCCGCTCCACGACATGTGGGATCTTCCCGGACCGGGGCACAAACCTGTGTCCCCTGCATTGGCAGGCGGACTCTCAACCACTGCGCCACCAGGGAAGCCCAGAAGTGCCACTTTTTAATGCAACTGTCATCATCACTCCTAGGCATTCCCAGTGTCATGGTATGTCCTACCAAGTGAAGGGATCTGACAGAGGAAGAATCTTTAGTTATATTTAAAGCTTATAGCTGTTGATCCGTCACGGAGAATGATTATACTGTAATCAGATTGTCTGTTTAACAGATTGTTTGCTTACCAGGTTGCTTACACTGTATTTTATGTTCTTTTGTTTCTTTGTTCTTTCACTTATTCATTCAATTAATAAATATTCTAGTGCTTCCATAGGTTGAAGGGCCCAGACTGTGTTAGTGGAATTCAAGACCATCTGAGGAGGCTTGGTTTCTCTTTCCCAGCTTATCAGAAAGATAACTGGGTTGAGAACAATTGAGTTTTACATCATAGATTGAACTTTAGGAACTTCACTGACCACTTAATTTAAACATAAGTAGACATAGAGCAAACTACGATTTCTATAAAGATTTGATTATACACGTGGCTTGGATGTCAACTGCAATCCTTTCTCATTGGAAGTCAAGAAATTGGCAGGTAGAAGGATTGGGTTTAAGACTGAAAGCGTTGGGGGAAAATTCTGCCAATTTTCTAGGCAAAGTCAATCCTTGGCAAATTGCAAATGAAGAGAAACGTGTCCTCAGCACCTCCCAAATGTTTGTCCTTTCCTCCTTTCTGGATGAATTCTTCCAGGTTCTTACAGTCAGCTGAATAACAGAACAATTTTTCTCAGGAAAGAGTTAATATCAGTTGATATTAGTTATTTTTACTTTGGTATGAATTTAGATCTCTCAGAACTGTTTACATTTTAACAGGAGTTCAGAAATAAAAGATCATCTTTTATTGAAGGAAATTCAAGAATAAATGACTGTATGGGGAAGGCATTTTGGGCATGAGGGTCCATTCCACACAACAGTAAATGACTTATTTACATAGGCATAAGATTGCCCTCCCCACAGTACTCATCGATGGGTTAATTGGTAAAATGGGCTTAATTTTCCTTCTGTTTGAAGTGAAGCCAACCCTTGGGGTCACACGAGACCACGTCTATCTTCTCTCAAGCAGTATTTTGTGAGAGCTAGTCAATGAAAAACATTTCTGAGTTAGTACAGAATATATGATTTGTCATAGGTCTAAAAATAGTGGCAGAGACGTGTTACCAGAATGACTTCAAGTAAGAAATGATTGATTGTAATTAGAAAACAAACCACATACCAAGCACTCAATCATCAGAAACCTTATAGAAAAGGAAACCTCTATTAATAGGACATAATTAATAGGACATAATTACACATGACACTCACACACCTGCTCCATTTATAGAATCCTTTGTCCTCTAAAGATTGATTGGAATAAAAACAAAACAAACAAAACAACAACATATATATATATATGTATTCAGACAGAATATAGTGGAAGATAATAGCATTCAAGTTTGCCTGACTTATCAAATGCTTCTGCACAAAGTCAGTTTCCTGTAACAGCAGTTCTAACCTTATTCAACTGCACAAAAACTCTCTTATGTGCTACTTCATATACTAAGAAATCTTATGTTAGTTTGTATCCTCAGTGCCATGCAGAGTGTCCAGAACTTAGGTGCTCATCTAATATCTCTTGAAAGCTGAATAAAAGTATGAATGTTGAAAAGGAGTCAACCAAAATTCGTACGAATAGTTAGAGAATTAACATGAAGAAAAAAAGAAGAGGCAGGGGATTAACAAAATAAAATAAAATAAGATAAAATAAAAATAAAATAAATTCTGCCAACCTTAAAATCTAATGTATCTCCATCATTATCTGAAGCCCCTGAGGTGGAAAAATCTCAAAGTTCTCAAATGGGTGTCTTAGGATGACTTCTAGGTGGGGATTGTTTATAAGTAATTGGATTTTCAATAGTCAGATTATTTTCTCTTCTTTTCCTTACATACATAATTTATTAACTTCTCTCACGCAAGTAATCAACCACCAAGTATGCATTTTACACTTTCAGTTTGCTTGCACAGTATGGACATGGTAGGACGTGTCCACAGATATAGAAAACACAGTTTCTATTTTGAGATACCCACACTACTTGGAAAAACAGGAGCAAAACAGGTAAAAGTAGATAATGAGAAGGAAAAGAAAGTATACAACGGAGAAGGGCACTTTTGGGTAGCCCTACTGTCTCTTACTAATGGCTTTTCTAGAAAGTCAGGTCCCTGGCAGTACTGATCTAATTTGAAGTATTAGAAATCTTTAAGACAGTAGAGTTGTTAGATCAGAAGCCATGCTGACTTTACTTGCCACTTTGGCTATCAAATTTAAACTGTCCAGTGAAGTTTCATCTCCTTCATCATCATAGTATTTTGTACACAAATTTCAGGTTCAAAATAAGAGACTGTCATAAAAGGGGTACACACACCCAAAGAAGAGTATGAGGCTCCAGGTCTTTCCTATAGCAACACAATCAGGGCCATTGAGACAGATAACCCATCAAGACTGAGTGTGACAAATGGATGCAGTACTTAATTTGTAAGTTACTTTCCTTCTCACTGATAGGATTTCCTGTCTCCTTTAGGCTGGATCCTTTATCTTCTCTCTCTCCCTCCCTTTAAAATTTATATTAGTTCATAGTAAACTTTTGTTTTCTAAATTTAAGTGTTCCAAATGCAAATCATTTTGTACTGATCAAACCTCCTGATAATTTTCTATCAAGTAACTTTTTATATCTCATTATACAAATTTGTATACCATTTTCCTGAGGTTTTTAAATTTATCTCAGTAGTAGAAGTATCAAAATGCTAAGTGAATAATATATAACTGAAACAGTATGCCAAATGCCTGAACCAGTACAAAACAGGGCACTGAGTATTGTAACAAAAAGCTAATGATTCCCCCCGGATAGTTTCCTTCCTTCTGTTGCACAGTCTCCTCAGCCTTGTAAAGCTCCAACTATTAAATTAATGATTTGAGCCCTGGAACTTCAGGATCCTGTGACACACACCTTGGAGAGGTCCTTGACAGTTTATAGAATCATAAACTTGTGAGATTATCACAAGATCAGAGTCAACATTCTACACCAGATGCTAGATTCAGCTTCTTCTGCTTTAAGAATATGGACCTGCAAGTGTTATCTTCTGGATATTTAGCTGGAAATTATTTCTGTATTAGTCAGACACTCAACTGAATCTTCATTTGGTGTGGTGGGGGAAGCCACAGCGGAGCATCCAGGCTTTCTGTTGTTTGTAACCTTGTCATCTTGTCGAGCTAAGACCTACGTGGTGACATAATCAGGGAACAATTAATATAAAATTAGGTGTTTGCACTTGGAATTCAAGGGAGAAAATGATGGCGATTGGTGAAGTCAACACACACTGTGTGGAGAGTCTTGGATCTAAGCTGTATCTTGAAGGACTGGCAGAGTTTTGATAGGCAGAAGGAAGGAAAATAGTCACTATATGTGGGAGATCATTGGTGGGAGCATAACTAGCAATGAGCAGAAAGCATAGAGAACCAGGATGAAGAATGCACTGACTATTGCCTATTGGATGCTGTGGAAAATAATTTCAATTGGCAGGATTGTGTCTGATTATGGAGCATTGAAATCCAAGCTGAGGAACTCAGGGTGGATGGGATAGCAAAAAGTAGACACCAGAGGCTATAAGTAGAGAGGTAACATGATAGAAGCTGTGTAAACAGGAGACCAGAATGGCAGATGGAACAGTAACTAGAAATCAGATAGAAAGCACTGTTAACAGCCAAGGTACTATGCGTAATAAATAACCAATACACCATGCTGTGCACCAACTTTGTCCTTTGGTTTCACAGTGATTTATTTGTTATACCACCACCCTTATTATCTAAAACAGAACACTACAATTTCATATACCATCTGTGAGCTCCAAATGGTCATAATTAACAATCACAAATGTTCTAAAAAGGTGATGTGCTAAAAATAGCCTTATCAAGCTTGTCAGCAGGCTGCTTCTGTGACTACTGTGATATTCAATGAAAGAATGACTACATTTTATTATGCCTTCACATGATTATATTTCTTACACAGATTACAAAACTATGAAAACATGCTTCTGTAATTAAACATCTTGGGGTTTAATGTTTTGACTAGTGGTCAATTAGGGCAAAAACAGCAAGACCATACCCAAAGTAAGTTTCCTTCAAATGAGATCTGGCTACTGTAATATCTAGAACATAGTAAATATCCTCCAAAATACTTGTTGAATGTAGGAAAAATGTCACCCATTTGGGTGTGTTTGTGGCAAATGTAAAGGGCTGTTACATTACTTTGTCACCAAAGATTCCAATTCTTCTTGATTCCTAAGGAGAGCTCAATAGAAACATCATGGTTTGATGTGAAGGAAAATGACCCTCCTTTAGAGTGTGCACTGGAGATTGCTGGAGAAGCTTGATGGTCTCAACAAAGTTGGGATTGAGAGTTTGGAGTTGAATTTTCACCACTGAAAATGGCTATCTTTGTTGTACATACCTATGTCTAAACTGTTACAGCTAACCAGAAAAGCAATGAGCCAACAAGTATATAGAATTTCGTTGAATTGAAGGTGCCACCAGTTGTAAAATGCACGATTTTCTTACATACTACTTAGAAAGATAAAACATGCCAAATTAAACCATGGCACAATGCTTGTTTCTGAGTAAAAAAAAATATATTTTGTACCTAAAGATAGTAAAGACCTCTTTAGACTTATTTAACTTAGTTTAAAAAATCATGTATCACTCTTTCCTTTTAGAAGGAAAACGTAAATGAAATGGATTAATTAAAGTATTCCTAAAATGCTTTCCATTCATGGTCTGACTCTTCTAAGTGACATTTTTTTTCTTAATTAATTAAGTTTTGCCTGTGTTTTGTCTTGTTGCTGCACGCGGGCTTTCTCTAGTTGCGGCAGACGGGGGCTACTCTTCATTGCGTTGCGCGGGCTTCTCATTGTGGTGGCTTCTCTTGTAGCAGAGCACGGGCTCTAGCTGTGTGGGCTTCAGTAGCTGTGGCATGCAGGCTCAGTAGTTGTGGCACACGGGCTTAGTTGCTATGCAGCATGTGGGATCTTCCCGGACCAGGGCTCGAACCCGTGTCCCCTGCATTGGCAGGCGGATTCTTAACCACTGTGCCACCAGGGAAGCCCTCTAAATGACTTCTGACTCACATCCATCAATGCCTGTGTTTTTCTTTACAGTATCATTCTCCATGCTGTCAAGAGTCTTGATGATGCAACATTTCTTGAAAGAATGCTCTACTGTTTTCTCTGGAATTTTTCTCCAATCCACCAATAAGTTTAGTGCTATCATTTTGTTGTTCTTGCTACAACTGTTTAAACACATCTCAAAAGCATCAAGAACTAACACACTTGATGGGTTACTTGGGTGCTTCTGGGCCTCTTTGATGGAATTTAGCCACTCAGCTGTCATGTTTTTTCAGAGGAAGCAATGTTTATTTGTTGGGGGGGCGGATTTCTTATTCTTAGACTTTTTTGCCTTACACTTAAGTATGGAACCAAACTTAGCCAGTGGCAATTTTGCATAGTATCACAGTGATAAACCACTTTTTGTTACCCAGACTCATGATTTTGATTTTTTGATTTCATAGCATTGATAATATAATTTCAAAGCATGTCAGAGAATGCTGGAGTTTCATTAGGGTTTTCTATTTGTCTAAATCCAGTTTCACGTTTTTATCAATTTAATCACTTGTATCGGAAATTAAGTGGTTCTTGTTCAAAGTCAGAAGGTAGTGTCTGACAAAATAGTGTTTGATGCCTTAATGCTAGTCCCACTGAATACATGAACACATGTGAAGGGAGGAGAAATTGCTCAGACCACCAGAATTTTCCTTCATCTATTCTGATGGTCTAAGCAGTTTATCCTCCTTTCGCATGTGTTGCTTGGGTGTGATTGTCAATTCTTTTCCATTACCTTAGTAACTAAATGTAACACAGATTTATTTAGTTGTGGGTGTCTTTCTTTCTTTGTTCCTACAAAGCACTTGGTTATCGTTCTTATAAGAAAATATGGGAGATTAGGAACCAAGATGGCGGAGTAGAAGGATATGCTCTCACTCCCTCTCATGAGAACACCAGAATCACGACTAGCTGCTGGACAGTCATCGACAGGAAGACACTGGAACTCATCAGAAAAGATACCCCACATCCAAAGACAAAGGAGAAGCCACAATGAGACCAGAGGAGGGGTGCAATCACAGTAAAATCAAATCCCATAACTGGTGGGTGGGTGACTCACAGACTGGAGAACACTTATACCACAGAAGTCCACCCACTGGACTGAAGGTTCTGAGCCCCATGTCAGGCTGCCAAACCTGGGGGTCCGGCAGTGGGAGGAGGAATTCCTAGAGAATCAGACTTTGAAGGCTAGTGGCTTTTGACTGCAGGACTTTGACAGGACTGGGGGAAACAGAGACTCCACTCTTGGAGGGCACACACAAAGCAGTGTGTGCATCGGGACCCAAGGGAAGGAGCAGTGAACCTGCTAGTGTTGGAGGGTCTCCTGCAGAGGCAGGGGGTGGCTGTGGCTCACCGTTTGGACAAGGACACTGGCAGCAGAAGTTCTGGGAAGTACTCCTTGGCGTGACCCTTCCCAGAGTCCGCCATTAGCCCCACCAAAGAGCCCAGGTAGGCTCCAGTGTTGGGCTGCCTTAGGCCAAACAACCAACAGGGAGGGAACCCAGTCCCACCCATCAGCAGTCAAGCAGATTAAACTTTTACTGAGCTCTACCCACCAGAGCAACAGTCAGCTCTACTCACCACCAGTCCTTCCCATCAGGAAACTTGCACAAGCCTCTTAGATAACCTCATCCACCAGAGGGCAGACAGCAGAAGCAAGAAGAACTACAATCCTGCAGCCTGTGGAACAAAAACCACATTCACAGAAAGAAACCAAGGGGGGAAATCGGTGGGAGGATGGGGGTGGTGGTGTGATGAATTGGGCGATTGGGATTGACATGCATACACTGATGTGTATAAAATTGATGACTAATAAGGACCTGCTGTATAAGAAAATAAATAATATAAAATTCAAAAAAAAAAGAAAATCTGGAATTGCGGTCATTCATCCAATGACTAATTTTTGCTTTACTAAGATCAAGTTTATGTTCCATTGCTGTTTCCATTCCTTTTTATATATAGTAGCTTTTCGTATGAATGCTAAATCATAGTATAATCTTCCTGAAAACATTTTAAAAGACAATTCAACTCATGTGTTTATAGCGTGATGCATATCACTAACCAGAGAGTTCACAGTATGAACAGTTCTGACCTAGTTTGTATAAGCGCAGCTCCATCACGGCTGGCCAGCAGTTATTACAGGATAGTCAGTGTCAGACTTACATTGGGGATGAGGAGCCTCATGGGGAAAAATAAAACTTGACCCACATCCAAGATAGATTGGGTGGGTCTAAAAGTGGGACCTGGGACGTGAGGATGGGAGTTGAGCTGTAGAAGTCACATTGCAGGAAGCAATGGCAAAGTCCCTGTTGGGGGAGCTGTCCTATGAGTTCTAGCTGTATAATCAGACTCAGACTCAGTGACAGGCATATGGGTAAGGAAAGAGGACCCAGTAACCCTGCTGTGTTGATCCCTCCACCTTACGTAAGTATAACACAGAGGAGAGAAGGCTTGTCCTCATTTTACATGGGCTGGTGTGGTAATAAAAGATGAAGTGCAGCTATGGTCTTAGATGGGCAGATGCTTATAGAGAAAAGTGCTGGTTACTGAGAACACCTTGACTCAGGAAGAAAGAGATTACTGGCAGCCTGGACTAATTCAAAGATGTATGATGCATGCACTTCTTGGGGACTGTCCCAATATTTATTAAGCAATTCTTGTATAGAAGGTATTGTGCTTTTTAAAGTATTGAAATTCCTGCATGAGCCAAATTCCTGCGTGGCTCTAACAAAGGTAGAAATGTAATGTGGCCTCCTCTATAGCCATGGAATGATGACACTTAACAGGAGTTGGATTACCCCTTTCAGTATTAAATCTCTCAGAATTTACAAAGAGACAGCAAAGAAATGGATTTTTCCTTTCCTTTCTTTTACCTAATAGATTTTGCAATTAAATCCTGAATTTGTTTTCCTCCAGTTTAATTGAGATGTAATTGGCATACAGTACTGTTTAAGGTATGCATCATAATGATTGCCTTACATATATTGTGACATGTATACTCCCGTAAGTTTGGTTAACATCCGTCATCTTGTATAAATACAAAAAAAGAATAGAAAAGAAAAAAATATTTCTTGCCCTTGTGATGAGAACTTTTAGGATCTACTCTCTTAATAACTTTCAAATATACCATACATCAGTGTTAACTGTGGTCATCATGTTGTACATTATATCCTTAGTACTTATTTTTCTTATAACTGGAAGTTAGTACCACCTTCATCCAGTTCCCTCTCCCCCCACCCCCTGCCTCTGGTAACCACAAATCTGGTCTCTTTTTTTTATGAGTTTTTCTTTTTTTTTTTAAGAGCCCATATATAAGTAAGATCATAGTGTATTTTTCTTTCTCTGTCTGACATATTTCACTTAGCATAATGCCTTCATGGTCCATCCATGTTGTTGCAATTGGCATAATTTCCTTCTTTTTATGCCTGAATAATATTCCATTACCTATCTGTCTGTCAACTTCTTTATCTGTTCATCTATCAGTGGACACTTGGGTTGTTTCTATGTCTTGCCTATTGTAAATAATGCTGCTATGAACAGGAGACTGCAGATAACTCTTTAACATAGTGTTTGTGTTTCCTTCAGAGGTATTCCCAGAAGTGGAATTGCTAGATTGTGTGTATGTTCTGTTTTTAATTTTTTGAGGAATCTCCGTGCTGTTTTCTATAGTGGCTGCACCAGTTTACATTCCCACCAACAGTGCACCTGGGTTCCGTTTTCTCCACACTCTCATCAACATTTGTTACCCCTTGCCTTCTTGATGGTAGCCATTCTGACATGTGTGAGGTGATATCTCATTGTGGATTTGATTTTCATTTCCCTTATGCTTAGTGATTTTGAGCACGCTTCCTTGTACCTGTTGGCTATTTGTGTATCTTCTTTGGAAAAGTGTTTATTCTAAATTCTGAATTTGGAGGCTGCCCTTATATGTAGAGGAATCATCCGTGAGTGTGGAGAAATGAGAAGAAAGTTTCAGATCTCAACATGTTGCTCCCGCTGGTGTGTTGTTAAATGCTTGAAATTTCTCCGTCAGAGATTCCTCCCCACCCGTTTCGTTTTGATAATCAGATTATTCTAAGAGAGGTATTGTGTTAATACAGTACATGCTACTCATTGGAATTCAGTCATTAACACCACAGTGTGAATTACTTTCATGGATGACTGTCCTCCGGGATGGTAGATGAACAGATATGATGGCAAAGACAGCCTTAAGTGAGGTAAGAGGACTAAAAGGCATATGAAGAGGGCCGATGAGAACTGAGATAAAACTTAATTTTAAACTTGTTGCAACAAAGAGACCACAAAATACAGTGGCTCAAGGAATAGAGAGGTTTATTTCCCTTTCACATAAAGAGTCCAAGGTAGATGTCCAGGTTTATGGGCTACTCCATTTCATAAAGACTTACCATTCAGGAATGAGGTTTCTTTCATCATGTAACTTCTTTTGCTACCATATCTAACAACCTGTCCTTTTCAAAACCAGTCCAAGTTGTAAGTACCAGACGTCTAGAGCAGTGTTGCCCAGGAGAACTTTTACAATGATGGAGATGTTCTCTGTCTGCATTGTTTAGTAAGGTAGCCACCAGCCACATTTGGTTATTTAGCACTTGAAATATGGCTAGCATGTCTGATAGACTCAATTCTAAATTTGTTAAATTTAACTTTAAATAGCTACATGTGGCTAATGGTAACACATTGGACAGCACAGAGCTGGATAGCAGGTAAATATATTAAACTGTAAGTTCAGGAGGGCAGGGTTTACACATGTGTCACTGCTATATTCCAGTGTCTTTCATGGTGCCTGGACCATGAGGGAGAATTAGTTCACCATTTTATCATGCTCTTAGAGACACACCCAGACATGGTAACAAGTCCTCAATATGGTGGGGAGCAAAGATTTTTGGTAAGTATGGTAGATAGTCATTGAACTTCTTCCAGTCAGTTATACTGGCAGCAGATGTGAGTCTCAAGGTGAAAGGGGTTTAGCTCTATCTGTGGATTTTTTTTTCTGACTTTCATCCTTCATTTTTTGCAGTTTCTTTGAAAATAACCCACAAGATAAACTTATTAAATTTTTGTTTAATCATACTAGTCTTACTGACATGGCAAATTGAGATTTTTCCTTGATTTTCAATCTGTTAGAGTCACTTGTATTTTATTTTATTTATTTTATTTTTTGTGGTACACAGGCCTCTCACTGTCGTGGTCTCTCCCGTTGCGGAGCACAGGCTCCGGACGCGCAGGCTCAGCGGCCATGGCTCACGGGCCCAGCCGCTCCGCGGCATGTGAGATCTTCCTGGACCGGGGCACGAACCCGTGTCTCCTGCAGCGGCAGGCGGACTCTCAACCACTGCGCCACCAGGGAAGCCCACTTGTGTTTTATTTTAAAGTAATTTATATTCAAAGGAAATATCTTTAACTATGTTTTGTGTTCAGAAAACCTGCACAGTCCCTTAAAGAAATAGAGTTAATTAGCCCTAGTTGGTGAGATCACAGTGAGATATAAATTGGTAGTTAAGAGTAATCTCCTATGAGAACTGTGGTTTACCACATGATAGAATATACACAATTTTCTACCATAAACAGTTTAAATCAATAGTTTCCTATAGAAAACAGTCTTGTGCCAAGGTTATAAATCAACCGTTCTTGGAACTCTTAAAACAAACCCTTACATATTAGGAAAGATCTTTTCCCTTGTTAGCAAACAGGCTGACACAGAAATTCAACTTTAAAATAACAAGTTAAAGAATGCGTATACATTTATTTAAAATTTTAGGACAAGTATGTAAAATTCTACTAAAGTTTTCCTTATCTGTCTAATAAGACATAATGGCTAGCTAAGCATGTACCTTCTCAAAGAGCTTGTTTGAACCATATTTCACTGTTTCAAGGTTTCATTAAATCCATGAAATTTTTGGCTTCAGTTATACTTTTAAAACCAAGGTTCTGTAAGATCTAAGAAAAACACACCAAAGTAACTAAAAAAGAGTACAAAGGAAATGAGAGGGAAAGCGCACTCAGCAAATGCAAGCAAAATGAAAACAGGAGTGATACTACAGTTTTCTAGAATGTGGAACTCAAATCTCAAAGAATTAAGTGGGGTATAGAGGGTTATAATGTAACGGTAAAGAATATAACCTACAAAGATGTTATCATTATTTTAAACTTTTGTGTGACAAATAATAAAGCAAAAAAAAAAAAAAAAAAAAAAAAAACACCCAAACAAACAAAAAACCACAAAATGAAATGTCCTGGAAACAGAACAACTTGATAAAGCTATCATAGTGAGTATACAGAAGTAGTCCTCAAATTACAAAGAAAAGAAAATACAAGGATGTAGAATATTTCAGTGTTTTAAAAACTTCAAGTAAAATGTAATATATGATTATTGTCCACAATATTCAAACAGTATTGAAGTATAAAGTAAGAAAAGAGAACATCTCCATCACAATCCCTCAATTCTACAACCTGCCCAGAGATGACCTCCACTTTTTTTTCATGTATCCTTCTAGAACATTTCCATATGCATTCATAGATCTCATCAATTTGTGAAGATAAGCTTCCTTGATGCTTAGTAGGGATTTACTATAATTTTGAAAACTCTTCTCCTAGTGATAGATTTTAAGTTTTCAATGAACATATTCATACACATATCTTTGTGGGATATCTCTATGATGAATAACAAAGAAGTGGAGTTTTGAGGTCAAATATATGATGTGGGACAAAGCCAGAATTGAAAAGGGATTGTCATGAAATGTGAAAAATAAACCTACATTGTTGTAAGTAGAGATTTGGGGGGTATTTTCTTTTTTACTCCAGCACAACCTTGGGTACACACAACATCTTATTTTACTCTAGAAAGTAATAGCAACCTTTCTAATGTTTCACTATGTAGTTTGCCGAAGGCTTCTGCCAGTCATCTATTATCAAATTAGCTGCTATAATTAAGGAAAGTCAAATTCATCTGAAAGTTATTGAATTCATTTATGGTGTCTTATCCTGTATTTTTCCAGTCAATTAGAATTAAGATATAATCCCTCCATCATGAAAGTGAGGTGAAATTTACTAAATGTTTTTTGTCATCCTTCAAAATGATCTATGGGTTTTCCTCCTTTAATCTGTTCATTTAAATTTTTCTAATACTAAAACATCCTGAAATAAGCCCTACTTAGTCATTGTGTATTATTATTTCATAGAAGGCTGAATTTAATATGTTAATGCTTAAAATACTATATATTTGTTCTGTATTCTTTTCATATTAGCCTATGCTTTTCTTTCTTATTGTACAGTTTGGGCATCTGGGTTATGCTAGTCTTGAAAAAACCTTTTTCAATTCTCTGCAACAGTTTAAATATGACAAGGATTATCTATTCTTTGAAGAGAGAGTCCCTCTGGGATATAGCTACTTATCAACTTTTTCAGTATTGTCTACATTTAAAGACCATTTAGTTTTTCCTTTTCTTTTAAAATCAACTTTGATAATTTGTATTTCCTGGAAGAGGCTACAAAGTGTCCTGTAAGTTTAGAGGTTTTAATGTGTAACTTTTTTATACATTTTTACAAAATGTTGTATTTGAATTTCTCTTTAATTCAAATACTAGTTAGAAGACTGTTTTCAACTTTCTATGGTGTGGCTGGGCTGCTCCATATACCCTGCCTCTCTCATCCTTTTGTTTAAAATTCTGTGGTCAGAGGATGGAGCCTCTGATATTTATTAACACAAGAATTCCAAACTTTTCAAGTATGAGAATCTCACTTTAACAATTAAATAATAAAAACAAAACAAAAAAACTGTGCACTTCTTGATACAGAGAATTTGTATTTTAATACTTATTGAGAAAATATAAGATACTGGAAATTAATTTAATAGTTCTTTTAAACAAAGAATTTACCTAATCACAATGGAACCTAACACATTTGGAAGACAGTAGTATTATTTATGTGTAGGGGTACTATTTTGTATGTCTGCCAGGAGCGTGATACTCACCTAGATTTACAGACCTCTTGCAGAAGTTGTTTAGCCCCAGGTCCCAGGCCCACAGGCTGAGAACTGCTGTTCTGATTTTCTACTCTTCCTCTGTTGAGACTGCTTACCTGCCTCCTGCTGCTTATGTCATTCCTTGGGCTTGAATGTTCTTTCCCCCCAGCCCCAGCTTTACTGAGATATGATGGACATATAAAATTGTGTAAGCTTAAGGTGTACAATGTGTTGCTTTGATACATTTATACCTTGTGAAATGGTTGCCACAGTACCATTAGTTAACACTTCAATCAAATCACATAATGACTTTTTTTTTTTTGGTAGTGAGAACATTTAAGATCTACTCTCATAGCAACTTTCAAGCATATACAAGAGTATGTTTTAAAATAAATTTATTTATTCATTTTTGGCTGCGTTGGGTCTTCGTTGCTGCACGCGGGCTTTCTGTAGTTGCGGCGAGTGGGGCCTACTATTTGCGGTGTGTGGGCTTCTCATTGCGGTGGCTTCTCTTGTTGCAGAGCACGGGCTCTAGGCACGCGGGCTTCAGTAGTTGCGGCGTGCAGGCTCAGTAGTTATGGCTCAGGGTCTCTAGAGCGCAGGCTCAGTAGTTGTGGCGCACAAGCTTAGTTACTCCGCGGCATGTGGGATCTTCCCGGACCAGGGCTCGAACCCATGGCCCCTGCATTGGTAGGTGGATTCTTAACCACTGCACCACCAGGGAAGTCCCTAAAACAGTATTGTTAACTACACTCACCATGCTGCACACTAGATCCCCAGAAATTATTCATCTTATAACTGGAAATTTGTACCCTTTGACCAACATCTCCCCATTTCCCCCAACTCTCAGGCCCTGGCAACCACCATTCTAGTATCTGTGTCTATGAGTTTGGCTTTTTTAGATTCCACATGTAAGTGAGGTCATCCAGTATTCATCTTTCTCTGATTTATTTCACTTAATACAATGCCCTTAAGGTTCATTCATGTTGAGTTTTTTATTTTATGAGGAAAAAATGAATCCCTGTATTACTTAGTTCACTGTTACTTAAGATTTCTGTGAAGGAAGTTCAAACCATCAAAAATTTCAAGAATTCACCCTCACCCTTACATCTCTGTGACTGTGCACATAACCTGTTTTAGAGGTGGCGTGGGAGGCCCTTCGCGAATGAGAGGCCAAACCCAGAGGTCACCCTTCCTCCTCTACGCAGGTGTGGCCTCCCCCACACTCAGCCCTCTAACATTCTTGATGCACTATGGCCAGTGGATTCCTTGTGCACTGCAGCTGGCAAGCCAGTATTTAGCTTATTTTAAATGGGGTTAGTTCTATTACATTAGGAAAACAGTGTCTTTCTTGGACTTTTCACTTTTTTGGTGGAAAAAAATGAAGTAATTTTTTTTTTGTATGACAGATAAACTTTTTTATTGCATTTATGCATGAATACCTCTATATATTCATATACTATATGCATTTTATCTCCTCATTTGAGTGATATAGAATTCTAGTTTCAAAAATTAAACCCTGCCCCCCCCGTCCCCCTCCCCCCAACTTGAAGATTTTGTTTCTTTACCTACTAGATAGCAATGCTTACTGGTACTATTGGTTGGTACTAGAATCCAGTGTTTCTGATGAGAATTATAGTGTCAACCTGATTATTATTTCTTTGAAGAAATTTGTTTTCTCACCTTTCTGGAAGCTTTTAAGTTCTTGTTGTATCCTTGCTCTGAAATTCCATGAGGATAAGATCCATTAATCTTGCCCACACTTTCCATCTGAAGATGCCTGGGATTTTCGCTTAGTTCTAAGCCTAGTTTTTACCTATTGGCTTTAGTGCCAGCCAGTACTTAAAGTTCAGGAAAAAAGTAGGCCAGCACATATTGCCAAGGAGAGATTTGCATTTTCCTTGTGGTCAAGAGAGTGGTTTTACATGGTATAAATCAGAAATGTCAATGGGAAGGTAGGGAACTTTTTTAGAATCTGGCAGCACCAAGATATAGGGAATAAGTGTTTGCCTGAGAGTCATGAAAGCCAGGTTCTGGGACTGTCCCTACTTAATAAAGTCTGGAATGGAGTTCACTTTCTTTATCTACAAAATAGAAATGTGGAAGGAGCCTTGATGACCTTGAAGGTCCCTTCAAGGGTTTAAAGTTCTACTTAGTGGTTCTCCACAGGGGGATACCATCCCCATTAGGGAGAGTTTTGGGGTCACTTTTGGCATTTACTGTGCAGGGGCTAGGGAAGACAAATACATTAGAGAAAATGGGAAAGGCTTGCAAATGAAAGGGTTGTCCAGAGCCAAGTAAAAGCCAGTGGTGTCCCTCTGGGAAACACCATGAGACACGGGAAGAGCCAGCCAGGGGGTGATTTCTTCTGCTTCCTGGCATCTCCTATCCTAGCCCTTTCCTGTGGGGGTGGGACATGATGGCAGCCCCCTCTGTGGCTGACAGAGCAGGCTAACCTTGGCTACATGTGAAATGTGCTGCTTCTTTGCCTCACAGATTGCTGGAATTGAGCCACTCCATCTCCTTGACTTGAAGGGTCAGCCTGCTGTCTCTCCAATGATCAATAACTATGCTCCATTACAAGGTTGCATGTTTTTGTGTCATTTTTCCTATCCATCTGGATATATTCACCCCTTTATATCCGCTTTCTTCAAACCAAAGACTGTGGAGCACAGCTGTCATTCCCCATGGCTGAAATGGAGAAGACTTAGTCTAAGAGGCCAGCTCTTAGTACGCAGATCCCAGGGAATATCGATAGTAGTTTAGATAAAGGAGGCCTATAAGCAGGACAAGGTCTGGCATAATGATTTGACATCTGCTCAGCATACCTGAGGGGAAAGAAATTCCGATTTGGTAAAGCAAAGCACAGAAGATTAAGAGCTACTAATTGGATCTTGCCTTTGCTGCACTTTCACTAACTTTGTAACTTGTATTGAGTTAAATGTAATTTGAAGAGTCACCATTTCATCTTAAAATATGTGTTTTGTATGTAGAAGCCTGCTACTGGCTTGGCTCAAATCCTCCTTAGAGACACATTTTAACTGAAACAGGTCATTCCAAGGGAAATCTAATTATTCAGGAATAACTTGCACAATTCTCTCTATAGTACAAACTGAGATTCTGAGGAGTTCAGGAGGAAGCAGCCCACGGTCACGTCACTTGCTCTTTTGCTTAAAGTCCTCCTGGGTCTGCCTGGCCTTCTGCATGTTCTCTAACTCTGGGCCTTGCTCCCATGGCCTCTAGGGATCAAGGTCCCATGTACCTTTATGTTTATTTCCTCTAAATCCTTTTCCCTCTACCTCCTTTTAGTTTAGTTACACAGTTAATACTTAACTGCCATATTTTCCCAAATGAGTTTCATCTCTCAGAACCTTGATCAGTTCTGTTTTTCTGTCTAAATGCTTCTCTCTTCTTTCCTACTCTCTCTGCTTAGGTAACTTCCACTGATCCTTCAACCCTCCATTCAGAAATCATCTTCCCAGGAAGTCTCCCTTTCTGTTCCTAGACTTGCCTCTAGTATAACCTTTCTCCAGGTGTGGTCTGAGAGAATTAGCCCAGGGAGACCTAAAAGTACAGATTCCTGGCCTGTATCCCAGACTTACTGAATCAGAACTCTGGGTGGGACCAAAAATCCACATTTTTCATAAGCTGCTTAGAACATGGTAGAATGTCTCTTATATTAAATCATAAGCTGTTTAAGGGGAGTTGTGGCATATTATTTACATTTGTATCCATAGTACCTAAACAGTGCCTCAACGTAGTAGGTGCTGAATGTAATTTTTGGTTGAAGTAATGTTTAAATCACACCAAAAGTGCACTCTAAGACCTGCGTTTGAGTCCTGGCTCTACCATTTGCTAGATGTGGGATTGGGACAAGTTATCACAAGTTTCTGACTCTCAGTTTCTTAAGAAATAGAGATAATAATACCTACCTGTCAGTGTTTTGTGATGAACATGAGACATGTATCATTATTATCAGTCTGATAGATTTTTAGATGATTTAAAATCTCCAACATTAAGAGGCTAAGAGGAAACTACTAGGTGTGGAGGGATTTCTATGGAATGACATTTCAACACATTGTGTGAATTGAAAATTAGACCCAGAACTGAAACGATTGACCTGCTTGGTTAACACAATTCTCCTGCATTGGTCTGCCAGACCCGTGATTTTCTGGTTCAACATTTCTGGTATTCATAGCCTTTCCAGACAGTTAAATGATGGTGAACAGGTTGTTTTTGTCTATGCCTACTGAGCTGTTTGCCTACTGTCACCAACTCTTTTATTTCAACAGTGCATCCACCTACCCATCCAATCAGCATCTGTTGAGCGCCTACATATTCAAAGTGCTATTAGCAGTAATAATAGCTACAATTTTTTTGAGCATCAACCATGTAGTAGCCACTATACCAAAAATTTTATGTGCTTTCTCTCAATTTTCACAACAGACTTATGGTATTGTCTGTTATTTATCCTTATTCTACAGAAGAGGATCTTGAGTATACACTTGCCCAAAATCTTTTAGAAAGAAATGATGAAACCAAGATTTCAAGCCAAACCATCTTGCTCTAGAGCCCTCTCTGTTAACTATTATAATACCCTGCTTCCTCTGACTTTACTGTCCTTAAATCACATGCATCCGGGAAGAAACACAACAGGAAGAAACACAGCAGTGTTTGCAGGAAGAAACACAGCAGTGACCAAAAGAAAAGCAAAATGATTCTCTCTTGATTACAAAAATCTCCTTTCTCACTGTTCTTGTCCAGGCTTATATTTATTTTGACTTTCTGTTTCAGATTTTGTTTATCAATAGTTACAACTTTAGAGAATGGTAGAGATAACTTTTTGGCTTTTCAGTTTCTAATTCTGTAACTTTTTAATGCTGTGGCTGTGTTCATCTAAGCACTACTGAATGGTATGACTCTGAAATATTAAGCCAATTCCAATTTGCTCACTAAGCCTAGTTATTTCCCCCACTATTACGGTTGAAAACAGTTCCTTAGAGTTTTCACCAGAAGTGGTCTGTCTATTCTTGGTCAGATTGGCCCTTCACAGTCGAGCCAGTTTTTTGGCGATTGTCTTAGAAGGTCCTCATTCAATTTACCAGGCAGAAAATATTGCAAGTTATTGGGGATTTCTGAAATGTCATAGGGATGATGAACATCTTGTCTTCCGAGTTCTGCATATCAAAATTGGCTCTAAAATGTGAAGCACTAGTCAGGTGTCTGGTGTTGCCTTTCCCTAATAGATTATTTAAAGTTTTTATCAGTCATGACAGATTTAGAGGGTGAGATTATCATGTAAATCTTTAGTACAGATTAAGGCAATAAATTAAAACATCACCGGTGATTTTCTGGAGTGAGCAGCTTCCATACTGGCTTAAACAAATAATTAAATGATTATAAGCAGAATGAACAATTCCACAGGTCAACATGAAGGATACAGAAAAACCAATACATTAAATTCTAAACCTTACTTTTTTTTTTAAAAAGAAATCAGGTTTTCTACTAAAGTGTTTTTTATGTATTTGAAGCTCTGAGGAATAAAATAAATTGATTTATAATCATTCTTTTTCAGGTGAATGATAAGGAATAAATGAAAAATATTAGATGTTGATATATACTGAGGAGGAAAAGAACTATAATCAATTAGTATTTATTGAACGCTAGTGAATGCTCAGCCCAGTAACTTGATAGGTCATTAGTCATTTATCATCAAATTTCAAAAGCTTATAGATTGGAAGGAAAATTTGTAGGTTAGAGGAAAAAATGCCTAATCCTCAAAGTTTCCATACAAGAACTAGTTACAGTTGAACTATTCCTATATAAAGCTATAATAAAATTTTGTTTTTTACTTTAGTGTTTTCATGATGGAGAACATGCCATTAAAATGTATTTGAGGGCTTCCCTGGTGGCGCAGTGGTTGAGAGTCCGCCTGCCGATGCAGGGGACACGGGTTCGTGCGCCGGTCCGGGAAGATCCCACATGCCGCGGAGCGGCTGGTCCCGTGAGCCATGGCCGCTGAGCCTGCGCGTCCAGAGCCTGTGCTCCGCAACGGGAGAGGCCACAACAGTGAGAGGCCCGCGTATGGCAAAAAAAAAAAAAAGGGAAAACAGAAAGCAAATATATGGCCCAGGCCATTAAAAAAATATAGCTCGAGTCATTTTCCCATGATTACCATATTTTCTGATGGTAATAGTTTTATATAGACTTATCATTTTGTTTTTGTTACTGTGAATTTTATATCACAGATGTTTTGATTTAAAACTGTAGTCTACTAAGTAATTTGTTTCTGAATACATGTGGCTTAGACCAGTGTTTCATCTGGATGGAGTTGATGAATGCCCAAGTATTTTGATTTGAACAAATCAGGGCAAGGCATTCAGATTTGGAGATAAAACTCATGTAATGCTAGATACTCTAGTGATTCATAATAGTGAGTTAAGGCTTTTATTTCTAAGCGTGGCCTGTTAGTGTAAAATTTTCCAGTATGATCATGTCTTAGACTACAAGCCATTAGCATCTCAGTTAAAATTCACTTATCAGATTGTTTTCCAACATAAGAGTTGTCTGAGATGGAATAGTACATACAACTGGAAAGTTTTGAAAAGAGTACAAATGAACTTATTTACAAAATAGAAACAGATTTAGAGAATGACCTTATGGTTACCAGCAGGGGAAGGGTCGTGGGAAGGGATAGTTAGGGAGTTTGGGGTTGACATGTACACACTGCTATATTTAAAATAGATAACCAACAAGGACCTACTGTAAAAAAATAAAATAAAATAAGGGAAAAGGTTGACCAGTAGACTCACATTTTGTACTTATCTTTACCCTCTTTTTTCTTTCTATGTACTGAAAAAAGATCTTTTATTCATATTTGGTTTGTCCTATAACATCCTTTTTTCTTCTGTAAAAGATTGAAAATCCTTTAATGCCAACAGTCAAAAATGGACATGACTCATGGTTTTGGTTTCATGCAGACAGATTTTGACCTTTCCAATGTGGGCAAGTTTCGACTTTGTTTTTAGCAATTAGCATTGTGTTATAATTTTTTATTTAGTTATCTGTCTCCCTATTATACTGTGAGTTCCCATGATCCCCTGGTTGGTAGGAAACCCATCCCATCTAGCATAGCACTTAGTCCATAGTATTGATAGATGTTTAGCATACGTTTGTTCAAATGAATTTATTTAAATGCCATGCAATATTCAGTCAAAATAATTACACTATTGAGTTTATTTTCCATTGAAAATGTCCTCAGTGGCAAATACACTGGCCGCTAAAATATTCTTGTCCAAAATATCTGCCCACAGCGAGTCAGCATCATCTTTAAGTTGGTGGCTTAGCTGTTCTTCAAGAAAACAGCTTTACAATATCATATAAATACAGGCAGAACTTGATTGTCTAGTCTTTCAAAATGTGATGGATTGCCTCTTTCCTTAAGAGGTAAATAAATCATAACCGCATAAATCTTAGTAATCAGTTTTCTTCCTAGTTTAAAGAATTTTCATGAATAGCTCACAGGGGGTCCATTAAACAAGGATGGTAGAAGGGAAGTAGGTAAAAAAAAGAAAGGGAAAGCTAAAGTGAAAAATGAGAAGGGTGCAGGGAAGCCATTGTGTGTGCCCACCTGACATGGATGTAGCATGATTTCTGTGCCATCTTTGTCATGTGGCATTTGAGACTAGGCTCCCAGAAGGAAAGACCTTAAGTGGTGAGTGTTAAGTAGAATGCCTGTTACCAGGAAAGGGTGCTGTCTGGCTCTCTCCATTGCGGGGCTCTGGCTGGGTCACTTTGGGGAGTTTCCATCTTCATCCCTGGGAGGAGCAACTTCAGGAAAATTGGGACCTAAAATCTGCCTGATGGATGAATCACCCAAGCCCCAAAACATATTTTCTATGTTAACACTTGCCTTTGGTGTCATGTGGACTTGGGTATGGAAACGTATTGCCATGTGGTACCATGCAATTTGTGTGGAAAGAAAGTTTTTTGGGCTTTATTTTTGTTTTGTTTTGGTGTCCTTTTGTATCTGTGTGCTGGCTGCTGCAAGACTTATTCCTCAGAATTGAGGAAGAATGGAAGATATCAATACAAAGTACATTTTCTCTAACAATATTCCTCATTCTTTTTTCCCCTTTTATGTAGCACCCAAGTCCACTGAACACCAAGGGTGTTAGAATTTTTCTTTTAAAGGAACACTTAGGTGTTTTTGGTGGTCACTGGCTTATTTATAACAATAGCAGAATTTAACTAAAGACAGCATTTTCAGTTGAGTACAGGAGGTTTTTGTTATATGCTAAAGTGTCATGCTTTTGTCATTCAGTAATATTCATTAAACAGAAGCTAATTTTAAGAGCTTATTATGTGCCAAATCCAGTGCTAAGCATTGGAGATTGAGATGCTGGCAGGAAAGACTGTATTTCTGGAATCCTGGAACTTCAGGTCCTATGGAAAATAGCAAACAAGTATTAGGCAGTTTTAACAATTTAGTCTGTTTTGTTTCATGCTCTACCTCCATACTTTCAATACTGACTGATGTATAATTGGTGCTCAGGAGATATTTATTGAATGAAGGGTATCTGTGAGGTAAGTGTTATGATGGAGAAGGGAAGTGTGCCATGGGGTCAGAGAAGTCTCTCCCAACCCCAGCTTTATTGAGGTATAACTGACAAATACATTGTAATATATTTAAAGTATACATTGTGATGTGTTTATATATATAGTGACATGATTCCCACAATCAAGTTAACACATCTGTCACCTCAAATAGTTACCTTTGTTTTTGGTGAGAACCTTAAATATCTACTTTCTCAGCAAATTTCAAGTAAAAAATATAGTGTTATTAACTAGAATAACCATGTTGTACATTAAAGCCTCAGAACTTACACATCTTATAACTTAAAGCTTGTGCCCTTTGACTAACATCTCCCCATTTCCCCCACCCCCAAACCCCTTGCAATCATCATTCTACTCTGTTTCTATCCATTTGAATATATATATATACACATTTTCTTTTTCAGATGTAGGTATTAGTATCCATATGGTATTTGTCTTTCTCTGTTTGGCTTATTTCAATTAGCATAATGCCCTCAAGTTTCATCCATGTTGTCACAAATGGCAAGATTTCCTTCTTTTTTAAGGGTGAATAATATTTCATTGAATATATTTATACCACATTTTCTTTATCCATTCATCCATTGATAGACACTTGGTTGTTCCACATCTTGGCTATTTTAAATAACGCTGCAATGAACATGGAAGTACATATATCTTTTTGAGATATTGATTTCATTTCCTTTGGATATATACCCAGAAGTGTGCTGCTGGATCATATGACAGTTATATTTTTAATTTTTTTAGGAAACCGTTATACTGTTTTTCATACTAGCTGTACCAATTTACATTCCCACCAACAGTGCACAAGTCTTTTCCTTTTCTCTCCATCCTCGCCAACATCTCTTATCTTTTGTCTTTTTGATGATACCCCTCCTACCAGGTTTGAGGTAGTATCTCATTGTGGTTTTGCTTTGCATTTTGTTGAAGATTGGTGATGTTGAGCATCTTTTCATACACCTCTTGACCATTTGTATATCTTATTTGGAAAAATGTCTATTCAGGTCCTTTCCCCATTTTTTAAGTTGGGTTTTTATTTTTTGCTGTTGAGTTGTTAGAGTTCCTTATACATTTTGGATATTAACCCCTTATCAGATATATGATTTACAAATATTTTCTCCCATCCCATAGATAGCGTTTTTATTTTAATTGTTTTCTTTGCTGTGCAGAAGCCTTTTAGTTTGATGTGTCCCATTTGTTGAATTTTGCTTTTTTTACCTTTGCTTTAGTGTCAAATCCAAAAAATCACTGTTGAGATCAATGTCAAGGAGCTTATTTCCTCTGTTTTCTCTCAAGAGTTTTACAGTTTCAGACTTTATATTTAAGTATTTAATACATTTTGAGTTGTTTTTGTGTATTGTGTAAATTGAGTCCAATTTTATTCTTTTACATGTAGATACCCAGTTTTACTAGCACCGTTTTTTGATGAGACCGTTCTGTCCTCATTGTGCATTCTTGCTGCTTTGTCAAAAATTTGTTGACCATAATGCATGGCTTTATTTCTGGACTCTTTATTCTGTTCCATTGGTCTGTATTTCTGTTTTCATACCAACACCATACTATACTTTCAATTACTATAGCTTTTAATATATTTTAAAATCAAGGAGTATGATTCCTTTAGCTTTCAGTGTTTCACTGTTGAGTGTGACTTTAGCTGTGGGCTTGTCATATATGGCCTTTATTATATTGAGGTATGGTCCCTCTATACCCAGTCTCTTGAGAGTTTTTATCATGGAAGAATATAGAGTTTTGCCCTGAGCTTTTCTACATCTATTGATATGGTCATATAATTTTTATCCTTTGTTTTGTTAATGTGGTGTATCACATTAATTGATTTGTGGATGTTGAACCATCCTTGCATCCCTGGAGTAAATCTCGCTTAATCATGGTACAATCCTCTTAATGCTTTGTTGAACTCAGTTTGCTGATTTTTTATTGAGAATTTTGCATCTATGTTCATCTGTGATATTGGCCTGCAATTTTTTTTTTTCTTTTAGTGTCCTTGTCTGGCTTTGGCATCTGAGTATGGCTGGCTTCATAAAGTGAGTTTGGAAGTATTCCCTCCTCTTCTTTTTTTTTTTTTTAGTGTGAGAAGGATTGGTATTAGTTCTTCTTTAAATGTTTGGTAGAATTCACTAGTGAAGCCATCTGGGACTGGACTTTATTTTTTGGAAGGTTTTTGATCAGTGATTCAATCTTCTTGCTAGTAATTAGTCTGTTCAGATTTTTTGTTGCTTCATGATTTAGTCTTGGTAGGTTGTCTGTTTCTAGGAATTTATCCTGAGCTTCCTTAAAAGAACTATTTTGAATTCTTTGTCAAGCAAATTGCAGATCTTCATTTCTTTGGGGTTGCTTATTAGAAAATTATTACGCTCTTTTGGTGGTGTCATATGGTTCATTGAATTTTCATGCTTCTTGGGGCCTTGTGTTGCTATTTTTGCATTTGTAAAAGCAGTCACTTCTTCCAGTGTTTACTGACTGGCTTTGGAAGAGAAATACCTTCCATCAGCCCTGTTAGGATTTCTGAGGCTTTATCAGACTTTTTCAATAAGATACTTGCTCCATATTTCTTCCTTCTTGAAGGGGAATTCTTAAAGTTGTGTGCCTTCTCTTGATCCTGCAGATCCAGGCTGGGTGCTGTAAAGTTTCTCTTTCTCCCTGGGGTAGTGCTGAATGCTTAAGCTTGTGTGTTTTCTACCAGTAGGGCAGAGCTGGGCCAACTTTCTGCATGTGCTCACTAGCTGTCTGCAAAGATTCTCTCTTCCCACCTTTGCCCTCAGAAACATTCACAAGGAGTCAACCATGGGGTGTGGTGTGTATGTGGGTGTGGTTCTAGGAGTGTTGGGGGTACCCAGGAGCCCGCTGGAGGGATCCACAGGTGAGATGTCCCCAATTGCTCGTAGGCGAGCTTCTTGATGGAGCCCATGAAGCAGTTAGTAGGATCTTTGTCCCTTTGATAAATTCCATTCCAAGCCCTGGCTGCTCCTCTCACAGGGGCTCATTGGCCCCACCCCCCATTTCTAGTCATGCAGTTTACAACTCAGTGTTCTGGATTGGGCCACAAAGAAAAGAAATCCTGCACAGCTGAGGAAGCCTGGCACTCATATACTCTCATCTTCCCTATAGAAGAAAACTCCTGTGGCAGAGAAGCTCTTTCTTGTCACTGAAGTTCTGCCGCCTTGGGGCACCTTTTCATAAATAAAGTGAAACTGTTCCTCTTCAGTGTGTCCAATATTGGAATTTTTTTTTTTTTTCCTCCAGTGATGTGCTGGAACTTTTCCACTGGACTTCCACAAAGGCACTCTTGTCTGTTGACGATTGTCAAGTCTGGTGTTCTTTGGGTGGATAAACAGTAGAGTACTCCTCTACTGCCACTTGGATGATGCGACTCTAGGAAAGGATTTCCTTAATGTGATTTTAAATGCCATGTGGGAGCAGTGTCATATAGTAGTTGAGAGAAGGGCATCTGGAATAAGTTTGCCTGAATTTTCTCCCTAACTTCCCTTCTTTTTAGATGGGAGACCTTATCTAAACCTGCTGGGGCTTTGTTTCTGTGTCTGTTAAATGGAGATGATAATAATACTTACACCAACGTTTTGTTGAGAGCATTAAATAAGCAAAGCACTTAGAACAATACCTGTTACACGGGAAATACTCAATAAATGTTGGCTAATAGGTTTACATGACAGATGACTAAAAGCTTAGGGACAAATCAAATATATCTAACCTGCAACTCCAATTTCATCCCTATTTTTACTCCTTATTTATATATATTTTATTCAGGTTCTCAGCTCCTTAAATGAGAACCATAGGTCCAGATATCCTTATAAATAGCCTCACTTCAGTTCAGGTCAGTTTTTTTCCATCAAACTAGTTACTGGAAAATCTTTTGGTTTCCAGAGCATTTTGGAATTTGGAATTGCAGATAAGGACTAGAGGCATGTACAGTATTTTGTATTTTCCATGGTTTTGCTGTTGTCCTGTGCGTATTCAAACACAAGAGCCTTATATGTATAGATCATAAGTACAGTCTCTCTTCTTTTTGTATAACCCAAGGATTATATCATGGTTATCACAGAGATACTTGGTGCCCAGTGAACATCCATGTGCTTCCCTGAATTTTTCATCCTCCTTCACACGTAGTTTGAGGCAATGGACCGTGAGCAGAAATGACGGACGTCACTTCTGGCCAAGGCAGTCAAGGAGTGTGTGCCTCCTCCATCTTCCTCTTTCCTGGATCCCTGAATAGAGAGCTCAGCAAATCCACATAGGAATTCCTGAACATGAGAAATATTCATGTTGTCACTAAGGTTTTGAGATTGTATGTTATAGCAGTTGGTATCAGTTACTCAGAATAACAAAAACAGAGGTGCACTGAGAATGTGCTCAATTAAGACCGTATAGTGATGCTTCTAATGTTGATGGAGAGAAAAAAGTGAAAGTGTAACTCGTAACCATAGTAAAAGATAGGGCTGCACATGGTCTCCTCTCTGCATAGAACTGCATGTAAAATATAGTCTAACAGCCAAAATAATTTTAAAAGGAGGTTTTATACGTTACTTGAATCTCTTAAAGATCATTGAAGGAATTCAGGTTATCTCTTCAAACAGGTCTGAAAAGCTTCTTTCCTCTCCGCTTAAATTCTTATGTATTTCACAGCTGTGGACCGTGAGGTGGCATCCACTGCAAAGATCACACCTCTTTGCTCTTCTGATGTCTAAGACAGGAACAGTATCAGACTGGTCAGTTTGCCAATTGTAGCTCATCAGATATTCACTTAGACATTTACTATCCTCGCTGTCCTTCATATTCATCTAGAAACCCCATTGTTCTTATTTATGTCACTGTATACATGTACATACACCCATACCCACACAGACAGACATGAATTAATTAATGATCTTGGTGTGATGTGATCTATCTATCTATCTATCTATCTGTATGTATTTGATATTGTAATATTGTGATATTCAGGTCATGAAATGATTCAGTAACATTGCTGCCTGGGACACACTTAGATTTAAAACAATTTCTGGTTCCATTTAATAGCAACAAAATCCATAGATCTTCACAAGCAGTGAAGTGTAGTGAAGGTTTAAATCTTTTCTCTTACTTTGTATCAATGAAGGGAAATGCATAAGACTAGAAGAGGTTCATGCCATATGGTTGCAATAACAGAGACACTTCAGCAGAAAATGGATCATTCAGGAGCATGTGAAAAAGGTACGAGCCAGATGGGTCAGGGGAAACACCCATAACCCCTCACCTCCAACTCCTGCTTCTCACTACTTCTGATCCCAATAATAGGTTCTTGCCTACATCCTCAAGAGGCAATGTCAACTGAACTATTTTTCTTTCTCTGTTCCTATTTCAGGGGCAAAAGTGTATAGCCCTTATCCCTCCTATGACATCCTTGTATGCTGCATATTAATAGGAGGTGAAACTACATATAGTCTCACATAAAGATATAATCAAATTCCACATGCTTAAGAAGGAACCTGGCTTTCTTCATGGCCAAAGTATATTTAAGACATGTGACAAAGCTTGAAGACATTTGGCTATGTGATTAAGCCAGATACAAAAAGACAACAACTGCATGATTCTGCTTACATGAAACACCTGTAATAGTCAAATTCATACAGACAGAAAATAGAAAAGTGTTTGCCAGGGGCTTGAAAGTGGGGAACTGGAGAGTTATTGTTTAATAGACTTTCACTTTCAATTGACGAAAAAGTTCTGGAATTGGTGTGTTAATTATTATACAACACTGAACTGTATACTTAAAAATGGTTCAAGTGGTAAATTTTATGTTATGTAACTTTTACCCACACACAAAAAGACAGCAAAGGGCAAAACTAACGAAATTTGGAATGTGCTGAATACCCAGGAGTTGGAACAAGTCACTTCCCCTCAGTCACCAGCATGCAGGCTATGAGATTGCAGGGGAGACTTATATTTTCCATCCTCTGTTGCATTCAGATGCCAATTACAGACGTGCCCCACACACCCTAAAAGAGAGGGATCAGTGCAGCGGCTTCTGAGCACTCGTCTCACCATGAAACATCAACCTCAAAGAAGAAAAACGTTCCAACATAGATATATCATTTTCCTTTGTTGATTTCACATCTACATAAATTAGGAGGCTAAATGAGATTAGAAATATTTCATTGATAGAGTATCAATCATTAGATAATACACACCATGAAAACAGCTCATCGGAATTCATTAATGTTTTACTAATCCCATTTTTCGGCACGATATTTTTGATTTGAAAAATAATGGTCTCTTTCTTTATCTGGTAACCATGGCATCTGGTAACACACGCTGTGCTGCGCAAAATGCATGGGGAGCATTAGACTATGTAGAGTTTTCCCTGTTTGGTGTCACAGGTACTCCAGGTGTTGATGCCATGATCTTGGAGGTTCCTCCTGCACTTCTGGCTCTAATGTTATTTTTCAAAAGATTCAGTGTATCACAGTTTCTAGAGTCAAAGAGAAACAAATCAGAAGTTTAGGCAGGAAAACTCAGTGTTACCGTCTCTTGAAAAACTAGTTTGGCCCCCAGAGTGGAAGGCTGTCAGAGCAACACTTAGCTGGCCTTCCTAGCTTCTCTAGCATGTCTTGTAGATAATTGTCTCCTCACTTTCGTCCTGCTACTTCCCGTGACAGGAATGTTTTCCCAGCTTCTGTTTGCTTGTTTAAATGCTAAATGATCCTTTAAGGCTTCTTGGAAGCCCCGTCAGCACCGTGACCCCTTCCTGATTAGCCTAACCCTCCTGTGATGTTCTTGTACGGCATGCAGTTTCTGAATCACTCACTCAGAATTATCATACATGAACTTGCACATGTGCTTCTGTAAGGATGTCTCTGTTAGCCAGCTTCCAAGACGGCCCCCAGTGATCCCCACCTCCTGGTTTTCACACACGTGCGTGGTCCCCTTCCACATTTTATCAGGGTTGGCCTGTGTGACCACAGTCTATGGCAGGAGTGATGGTATATCACTTCTGATATTAGGTTGTACAAAGACTGTAGCTTCCACCTTGGGTGCATTATCTCTCTAAGATCATTTTCCCCGAGGGAAGCCAGCTACCACGCCCTGATCCTGAGAGCACCCAGACAACCTATGGAGAGGACTGTGTGGTGAAGAACTGAAGTCGCTGGTAAACCACCCTGGAAAAAACTGAGGCCTGACAACAACTCTGTGAATGAGGTTGCAAGCGCTTCCTACCTCAGGGGATAAATCTGCAGCAGCCCCAGTGGATGTCTCCCCTGTAACCTTCTCAGATACTCTGAGACCGATTCACCCAGCCAGACCACTCTCAGCTCTCTGGTCTACAGCACTGTGAAATAATAAGTGTTAAGCTTCTAATTCCGGGGTAATTTGTTATGTAGCATTAGATGACAGATACAGTATTTTGTCTCCTCAGCTGGACTGTAAGCTCCTTGAAGAAAGATTCCTAGCTTTCTGATTCTTCATGGTGCTCACACTTATCTACTTAATTCAAGATAGAAAGGTAGATAGAAAAGTATTTTTTATCTACCTGCTTAAACTTTTTTACAAGTACCAGCTATTCTGAACAGTGTTCTATGAGATAGGTAGCAGAAGACTGGCACCACTAATCCTGTCTCAATACCAATGGGACAAATTGAAGATAATCATTTGACATGGGCCCAAAACTTAGCAGAAGCTGATGGCGAAGGCCTGATTTAGAAAAGAATCTATGAAATCACTGTTCTTCAAATCTTTTCATACCCTGATGTCTCTGGAGGTCCCATGATGGCCTCTTCTGCTGCTGGTTCTTTTGCAGGCACTGCTGTCATTAACCTGCCTCTGAGTGCTCTGGGTTCTGCAGCCCTGTTGCTGTCAACAGTATCACGTCACAGATTGAACAGTGCCTGACTCTGACCCATTACTTCTATCAGTTCATTCTTTGGCGTTGGCACTATGGTCTCAGATAAAGATAATACATCAAGCCTGTTACAAAAGGAGGAAGAAAAGAAAACACACCATCCCGTAGAAATGTTGAAAACTAAAAATTGAAGAGTACTCCCTCTCGCTGTTTATCTTCCATCACTGTGCACCAAGGTGCTTTGGCAAGAGATATTTGGGGACAAACAGTAACTGATATGAGGAACACATATTGATTTCCTGCATCTATGAGATATAACTAATAACAGATAGATGTTAGTTATAAACTCTTAGATGTTTATCCTAGTTCTTTTGAACTCTTCTATCTTGAGTCTATCAGCTGCTGCTGTCTGGATAATTAATTACACAACCAAATTCAGTTAAAAATTTTGAAATGTATGTTCTCTATATGATCTGCATATTGAATTCTCTTGTTCATGCTGTCCAGTGTTTTATATGCCACTCACTAAGACACACACTCCCACACACACAAAAACACGTAATGTGTCGATTAGTTTTGAAAACTTCATGTAAGTTTTCCTTTCACTGTAGTCCTTCGCTTTTTTAAAATCTTTTTTTTTTAATTTTCCCATACCCCTGGCCATACCTGTTTCAACCTAAAACAGAACCAATTTAAAAAAATGTGGGCCTAGAATGTCATACACGTTTTTAAGTGTTTTAGTATAAGTAGCTTAAAATCATTATTAAACAATTTTTGATAATGTGGCTTATAGTAAGAAAAGTCTTGAATCAGTTAGGCTTGGTTGAATCCAAGATAGTATTCTACTCCCAGCTTCTCTCTCTAAATAGGAGTAGAACATTTTTATAACCAGTAAGCAAGTTGATCATTGGAACAGAAGACCTGAGCTGTCCAGAATTTCAAGGGAGGGAGGGAAGGAGTGAAGGAAGGAAGGGTAGTGAGAGAGAGATTGTTTTGTGACTACATGTGAATAGTACTACAGTCAGTACAGTGGAGCATGAACTCTCCTTACCAGCTCTGAAGTCCAGTGTCTGTCTGGTTAGGACAAAGGGAATTAGGCTGGAAGAAGAGTATTTAAATGCCACAGGTCAGGAAGGATTGAACCAGTTATGACTGGCACTTATTTTTCAGTTGAAAAGCAGATTCCAAATTTCTTCCTTTTTGAAGTTATCAAAGAATATCAAAGGAATTACTTCTAAGTTCATCTTTATATCCAAATGTCTGTAAAAGAACTTAAATGGAACTATTACCAATGGAAACGGAGTTTGAGTCAGCAAGATTCCAGAGTGCTAAATCATCATCACAGTTGCCAACAGGGATAATAAATAACCATATAGATGAAACCAAGGTGTGATAGGTATATCTTTAAAAAATAATTTCAGTCATACTCTTTAAAAAAATTCTGCATTCATAAAATTCATTACTGAAGAACCAGTTTTTAATTCTGTTTAACAGTGATATACTTTAAAAAAAAAGATGTTAAGCAGCTTATTACTCTAATTCAGAATTAGAGTACACAAGAAATAAATGGATGTTTAAAACTGGCCAATGGCCTCACTTATACTCCTGAGACAGGTAGGGTAAGAGTGCCTGAAATTATCCTTATTTGCCAAAGTCCTTAGATTATTCATGCTTAGTAATGTGGAGTCTGAAGCTCTATGTAGATTCAAATATTCTCTCCATTCATAGTCAACCTGCCCTTTCTGCTTGTGTAGTAACTATGACCCTTTACAATTCTGAGACTCTAGGATTCTCTCATTCTATACTTAGTTTTTATTCTTTAATACTTCCATAAATTTAACCACTGGTTTTTCTGTCAAGTTTGTTCCTTAGAACATACAGACATTTAGTGTATTTACTCCTGTTTACAGCTGCATTGTTTATATACATTTGTATACAAATGTGTGTTATGAAGATGATCTTATTGTAACTGATTAGCCATAGTGCATACTCTGCAGCCAGGAGATGGTGCCTCTTTGCAAAGTGTCTCTTTGGAAGACTTCCTGAGAGGCAGTGCATAAGAGGCTAAGAGCACAGGTTTGGGATTAAACAAGATTGCTAAAAGGAATGGAATGTAGGGTTTAAGAGCATGGATCCTCGAGTCAGACTGCCTGGGTTCAGCCAAATTCAAGCTCCACTAATTATGTGCTGTGTGATCTTGCATATTTCACTTAATCGATTTGTGTCTTAGTTTCCTCAAATATAAATGGGAAATTAATCATAGTATTTATCTTATGGAATTGCTGTGAGAAATGAAAAACCCACATAAAGTATTTAGAGCAATGTTTTTGATTAGAATGTAATCAATTGCTGTTTTTTTTTGCAATTGTTATTATTGAAAGTTTCACATTCCAGCTTTATCACATCCCAGTATGATCTTGTGTAATGTCTTAACCCTTCAGTTCGTCCCTCTCTAAAATGAGAATTATAAAGACCCAACTCACAGGGTGGGAATTAATGGCATATTATGGAAAGTACTGAGCACAGAATGTAGAACTCGGAATATGTAAGTGCTCAGTGAGTGTATATACTCATACCTCTAACTTTTTCTGTGGCTCCGTAACTATGAACATGTGGCTTACAGTACTTCTGAGAGTGCTGATCAGTGAGGTTTGAGAGTGAGATTGAATTTGAGCTTTACAGAGGGAAATGTTCTGCATCAACTTTGAGAAACCAAGATATGGTTTTACTGCAGTTGAGGAGACTCAGGCAAAAACCCCTTCCCACAAGCCTATTGCTCCAGTCTGGCATATAAATCAGAATGCTGTTGAGAACGAGGCAGGCGAGTAGACTGCAGAGAAGGTAAATTCCTTTCTCTCCCGTAGGAAGTTTCACATGGAAAGTCAACGCACCCTTAGACAGTTGTTCAACTGGAATCATCGAGGACAGGGCTCCACAGGGTGTGCTCCAAGTCCTTGAGACCCTTTTAGGTATCTCTGAAGTCAAAACATTTTTATAATAATATTAAGAGGTTATTTGCCTTTTTCACTCTCCATCATGAGTCTACAGTGGAATCTGTGATGATGTCGTCATTCTGACAGCTAATAGGAATGTACAATTATTTTGCATTTAAACATTTTCTCAGCTTTAATTTCTATTATGGTAAATATCAATAGATACAACTCATATAAAAATGCTCTTTGGGGTCCTCAATAATTTTTAAAGGTGTAAGAGGGTCCTGAGACCAAACTGTTTGAGAACGTTTAATCCAGGAAAATGGGACCATTTTATTTCTGGAATGGGACCATTCTCTAGCTTATGTCTGGAGTTATTTGATGCTAGAAACTGCCTAGAATACTTACCTGCTTCCCTGAATCTTTGCTTCCCTTTCCCCAGATTCTTATGAAGACCATCCCAGTTCTGTTGACACATTCTTCTACAAATTACAGTACAATTAATTAGATGTCATTTCCTTTGACCACAATCATTTTATGCCTTCCTGAGATTCTACCCTAGTCGGTTTGATTGGACTGCAGCCATATTCTGGTGTTCCTGATTGGATTTTGGATGCATCCTGTTTCTCTAATCATCACACTTACAATCCACCTCTCGGGGCTGGGGGGTGGGCATTTGGTTTATGTTGCTCAAACATAGTCCCAGAGAGCATCCCAGTCTTTAGAGTTCTAGGCCTTTTTAATGGAGCTTCCACCACTGTACCTACTGTACCAAGTCATAAATAGTAAATGCTTAAGAGGAAAAGCAAATGTGGAATTCGTTAAAATTGTTCCAAGTTAAATTTGGTATTTGTTCTTTGCTATCCTGAGTTGATGTAATCATTAAAGTCTGGTAGAATTATTTAGACACATGAAATGTCATCTGGAAAACAAAGCCGTGTTACTATTTATGTGAAGTGCTTATGAAAAGCTGTTAAGGTGAATAATTTGAAGAGCTTGGAAATATTTTAATACTGTATGTGGGAATCATGCAAATTAGTAGGGGCCCATAGGTCTTGGGTCAAACTGGATAAGGCCCAAAAGAAATCTGATTTTGAACAAGTAAAAATTTTAATAAATCTTAAAAATATCTACATTTATTGACCATAGAAGCTTACTTTTGTTACATGTTTTCTTGCCTCTAACTGTAAATTAGAAAGACTAGTAAAATATAACAAGGCTATTGAATTCTGAATTTTACTTGAATTCTGAATTCAAGTTTTTCTGTATACAACATTTAATATTTAATTATACACATGATCATATTTTATACTCAAATAAACTTATTTTGTAGTCTTTTTTGAACATTAGAAGTTTGAAGATTTTCTAGTTTCAGCTCTGGTTACTAGCTATACAAATATCAATTAAAAAAAATTTAAAGTAGAAATAATCCCTTTCCCTCATCAGATTGGGTGGGCATCAAATTATTCATAAACAATAACATGTTCTAAAAACCAATAACCTTCTTAAGGTCTCCCTGGGAGAGCATAGGCTTAGATTTGGGTTTAAACCCTGGTTTTACCTTTTATTGGCTTATTGGCTGTGTGATTTTAGATGTGCTACTTAATCCTTCTGAGCCTCAGCTACTTCACTGAGCCTCAGCTACTTCACTGGTAATATGAGAATAAAAAACAACCCTGGTAAAACTCCAATTCCCTCTTAAATTTCTCTCGAATAGTTTTGGGGTGCTTACAGAGATGCCAAGTGTACCGCCATGAAACGTTGCTCTTACTTATCTAGGACTCCCCATTTTCCTCCTGCACTCCTCTGCCTAAGGAGGCAACTTCTCCCATGGCTACAGCTGTTGCTGATATATTATTATCTGTTACTGAGTGAAAACTACCTCGACATTTTGTGGATTAAACAATAAACATTTAGTATCTCACAGAGTCTATGGGTCAGGCATTCAGAGATGGCTCAGCTGGATGCTTCTGTCTTTCATGAGGTTGTAGTCAAGATGTTAGGTGGGGGTGCTTCCCTGGAGGCACAGTGGTTAAGAATCTGCCTGCCAGTGCAGGGGACACAGGTTCAAGCCCTGGTCCGGGAAGATCCCACATGCCACGGAGCAACTAAACCCATGCACCACAACTACTGAGTCCGAGAGCCACAACTACTAAGCCTGTGCTCTAGAGCCCGCGAGCCACAACTACCGAAGCCCACGCACCTAGAGCCTGTGCTCCACTAGAAGAGAAGCCACCACAATGAGAAACCCGCACACCGTAAGAAAGAGTAGCTCCTGCTTGCCGCAACTAGAGAAAGCCCACGTGCAGCAACAAAGACCCAACACAGCCCAAAAAAAAAAAAAAAAAAAAAAGATGCTAGGTGGGGCTGCAGTCATCTGAAGGCTTGAGTGGGGACAGAATGGCCTGCTTCCAAGATGGGTCATGCGCAGTGCTGTTGACAGGAGGCTCAGTTCAAGGTAGGCTGAAGCTGGCTCATACCTACTTTTGAGAGCTAATTGTTAGCATTTAAGAATTTTGCAAGCCAATTGTAAAACACAGCCATTATTAAAAATTAAACTATATAAACCTTATTTTAAAAATTATATTAGAAGTTAAGGTAATAAATCCTCAAAACTCCTCACTTCCTCCATTTTTCTTTTATTGATACTCTCATGGTTCTTTATGTCTTTTGCATCTGTATGGAGAGGATACTATATAGGTATGTCCTATTGCACATCTCAATCTCATTCTGTCTCTGAATTCAGTGACATTATGTTGGTAGCTTGAAATCAGCCATGATGGGAACATTTATATTATGAATATCAGCAAACACTACAAATCAGAACTTGAGTTATTGTATTATTGATTGTTTAGAAAGTATAAATGGTGTCCTACACATTCTTTATAATGGTAAAATTATATATAATATGCATACATATATATATAAAATACAGGAGTCAGGGAACATTGGGGACCACTTTGGAGGCTGACAACTAGTCTACCTTTTAGCTACTGATGATTCATATCTCTTCCTTATGCAAAATGCACTCACACCCCTCACAAGACCCCCCAAAATCTCAACCCAGTACAACTTCAGATTGAAGTCCCAAATCCCATCATCTAAATCAGGCCCAGATACAGATGCACCTCCTCAGGTATAGTTTTTTAAGTATAACTCCTTGAGTACAGTTGCACTTAATCTGAACAATTGTGAACCTAGAGAGACACATTATTTCCCTCTAACACACCCAACAGACAATGGTGGGATAGGCATATGATAACTGCTATAAACACTTCTATGTAAAAATGTGGAAAACAGGAGGCACACAAGTACCAGCGGTCTGAAATCTAACTGGGCATATTTTGGAAGCTGCTAGATTAGGATGTAGTTGTACTTCTCTGTGGTTCATGGATCTGCCCTTTAGGCTCTAGTTTCTACTCTCTGACTCACTCATCCTTTTGCATGAAAGGTAACCCTAACCCAGGGTTGCAGCTGTGTAGCTTTCAAGCCTATTCCCTGCAAGTTGAATTTTGAGAGACCAAAACCTTCTTCTTTTTCATTTTGTGCTGTTTCTGTCTCATTCAGTCCAAGCTAGTGGTGTTTCTGTCCAAATAATTGTCTTAAAAACTTTGTGTGCTTCTCATTAGACAGAAACCATATCTGCAAATCTTTTTGAGATAAGTCCTTCTCTAACTTGGGCTTCTGAGATTGCTGAGGAAATTCACCCTAAAGTTTCTTAGCAGCCCTATTGTGTGACTGAACAGTTCTCTGAGGCACCATATCAAATCTGTATGAGACTATATTTTCCTGGAAACGTCTTGGACTTCATCTTCGCCTGAAAGCCATTTCTTAATTATAACATGTTTGTTAGTCATCTGGAGAGGCTGGGGATTTTTAAAACCAGAAGGTCCTTGTTCCTTTTTAAGTCTTTCCTTTAGCTTATCTCTCTCTGCTTGCATTTTACTATAAGCAGCAAGGAGCATCTAAGCAGCACCTTAAACACCTGCATTGAAATCTTCTTAACTAGGTCATCCCATTTTACATGGTACATTTTTCTGCTTTCCACATAACTGCAGGATAGCAGCATCTGTTTTCCTCCAATTTCCAGTGACTTTTTTGCACATCTCCTTTCAACCCCGACTCATACCTTCCTCAAAGGCATTCTGGCTTCTGCTGTCTGTTCACTGCACGTGAGGCTCCCTCCAATACTCTCCCCAGAGTCTTTGGCGCTTCTGCACACTGCCTTTTCCAAAGCCATTTCCATACTTTTAGTTATTTGTTACTCTGATGCTCCACTTCCAAGTACCAAAGTAACAAAATCAATAATACTGTCTATTCCTATGTAATAAATTACTCCAAAACTTAAATTAATAAACATCATTTCACCATTTTTGTGGGTCAGGAATTCAGAGCAGCTAGGCTGGGTAATTCTGGCTTGAGGTCACTAATGAGGCTGAAGTTAAATTTTTGGCTTGGGATGAAGTCAACTGAGGGCTTGACTGGGGCTGGAAGATCTGCTTCCAAGATGGCTCACTTACAAGATTGTTGGCAGGAAGCCTCAATCTGTCACTGGCTTTTTGGCAGGAACTCTTAGTTCCTCATCACGTATCCTATCCACAGGGCTGTTTGAGTGTTCGTGGTTTGAGTGTTCATTTGTTCTTACAGAGCAAATGATCCAAGAGAGAAGAAAAAAAATTAGAGCTGCGATGTCTTTTAGGACCTATCCTGAGAAGTCAAACACTGACATTTCCACAATGTTTTACTGGTTTCACAGATTAATTGTATTCAGTCAACATGGGAGGGGATTGTATATGGGCACGGATACCAGGAGGCAGAGAGCTTGGTGGGAGGTATCTTGGAGAATGACTATTACAGATACCAAATTCAGCACCTATGCCACAGATGTTCCCTGAAGATGTCTTGCCACTGAGACTTCCTGTATTGACCAGAACTGTACGTAGGTGCTGCTCTTGGTACCTGGGCTAAAGCTGAGAATTCCTGCAGTTGAGACTGCTGATATCTCTTAGACAACACAATGTATATAAAGCACTCAGCACACTGCCTAGAGCCAAATAAGCACACAAAAAATAATATTTTTCTTGTCATTCCTATTTTATAGAAGATTCTGGATCAATTTCTGGCCCAGAAATGCAAATGGTACCTTCTGGTACAAATATGGAGGACAATCTTGCCCTCTCCATGCCAATTGTAGTTAAAAAAAACAAAAAATCAAAACACAAAAAACCAGAATTTTTGCTTCTACTTTACCCCGTCATAGTCCTTTGACTGAGTCCTTGGGGAGTGGGGCCTGTGGACTATAAGAATGATGGACACTGTACTTCCCTTCAGTCCAATGACTGGCCTCTTATCTTTGAGTCAAATTTTGGCCCCTCCCACTTCCTCTCCATTTCCCCTAAAAATTAATTGTCGTTAACTCTCATTTCCAGCCCGAGTCTCCTGGAGGCTTCCCTCTAACTCCAGGCTTGCTGGTACATGCCTGAATCACATTTGTGCTTGGGCTGGGACATTTCCTGCTATCAACACCAGGAGCAACTAGAAAACCAGAGGTCAAGGTAAAAGCTAAGCTTAGGATAGAACATTCTTAGTTGACTGAACAAGCAATGTACGTTCTCAAGCTAGGAGGCTGGTTCCTTTTTTTCTCATCTTTAGCTCACTTCTGAGTAATCATAACTAACCCCAAAACATAAATAATACCATTGTTGGATATCATTTTTTGATCACATTTGTTTGAGGCAAAAGGTATTGCCTTGAAGTAGACTCTTCTGTTTGATTTCTGATGAAAATTAGAATGAGAACCAGGGAAGTATGGAATTGTTTGAAGAATTTGATGCTTGACATTAAAAAAAAATCTCTTTCTCAAAGCAGTTGTTCAATCAAGGTAAAGTGTGCTGCTCAGTGCATTACTTACAAGACAGTTGAGGTGCATCTTTTTGGAATTGTCTTGCCATGTGTCTGTCCCCACCACTGAATACTCCAGCGATTCTGTTTTCTGAACACTTTGTGGAGCCCCACGTGTAGGCACGATAGGACCCTCTGAACTAGAATCATCCCACAGGAAACAGATGGACAATAGCATTTTAAAAATAGTAATAGTGACCACATAGAAATAGATTACGAAGATAAATGCCACGGTATATTAAATACTAAAATAATAAATTATTTCATAAAGCAACCTAGAATAGTTTAAAATGGGGTAATATGAGAGGAAATTGTTAGGATGAAAATTGACACTGACAGGGACTGTGATTTATGATTTGGCTTCATAATTTTAGGTGATTTGAGTCAGATAAACCAGGGGTTTATCAACAATTTATACAGTCTCTTTGGTGGCAGTATATGAGGTGGACTGGGGCACAAGGCCTTGGAGAAGTACGAGGGGGAGTGGGTGAATAGGAGATTTTTAGGAAAAGTCTGGGAGAAACCATGAGCCTAAAAAACAGGAGGGTCTGGGGGTGTATTGTGAAGGTATAGAGGGAAAAGAAAAGCTGGGCAGAAACAGGTATATAAAAGCTGAATCCGAAGGCAGGCAGGAATGGTAAGTGGTGGTGATTGCCTTATTTGGCTAGTTGGCCCCTGTGGATTCATTTGTTCATTCATTCATTCGTTCATCCACTGACTCCTTCATTGGTTCTTGCCAAACTTTTTTTGCACAGCTGCGGTGTGTCAGATACTGTGCAAGCTCTGCAGAACCAATCCCACTATTTCAGGTTTTAGGTTTTAGCTCCACTCTGGCTAACATCTGTCAAGCCTAGTTCAAGGCATTGCTCATTCATACAATCAATACCTTGTACACCAAATATAACATCCCATAGCCATCCCCCAGCAGCCTAGTGTGTGTGCTTTTGAATTTCAAGTCACAGTAGAGAGAGAGAGCAAGAGAGAGCTTCAGATCCGTTCCTTTAAACGTCAGGCTTCAGATAGTCCAGCCTATTTCATATGTCAAAGGCAAAAGGATGTGTGAAGCCAAATAAAACGAGGATAGAGCTGTGAAAACATTACCTGGGCGGGAGGAGGGGGGTATGTTAAACCAGCTGTAGTAGAAGAAGCGGTGCTGATCTTTGCTCTTGAAGAGGTCACAGCTGATCTTCAGCCTGTGTCTCTGAGATGATTTTCACTGCTGACGCTGTTGCAGATTCTGTCAGAAGGCAGATGGCTCGCTGGAATATATTTCGCCTTCACCATCACTGCACACTATAGCATTAGCAGTCTGTGGGTGTGCCTCCTACTTCTGCTTTTCTCACCCTAGAGGTGTGCAGTAACAGGTGCTCCCAAACTGTTTTTCTTTCTTGGCTTAGTCTTTGCAATATGCGACTTTATTAAATATCATATAAAAAGGCAGTAGGGAGGCAGAATCAAAGTCATAATTTGGCATAGCCATTACATTAAAGCAGTCATGAATCTTGGTTAACTATTTTCCAAAAGTAAAAGGAAATATGAGAACAATTCAAACCCACCAGACCTCATTCTCTTTAGGAAGGGAGCGGCAGGCCTGGTGATGGAGGGAGCCTGCAGTCAGAAACAGCCCTGATGTCTCACACCTCGTCACACCTAGGCTGTGTGGGATTGTGAGCTGCAGCCCTTGGAAGTTATCATTGTTACAGAATGATAGCATGGAAATTAAAAAGAAAAACCATCTAAAATGTATTGCAGCTAATGTTCTTTGGGTTTCTGTTTCAGTATTGTTATACTGCTGAAGTGCATGGAAAAGTTTCCCTATCTTGAGTGTCAGTTTTGCTATGAAGTTAATTATCTTTTAATTGACACCTTAATAGTATTTAACAAGCCTTAAAGGGCTCTCCAGGATGCGGAAAGCACAGCTTGTAACTATTCTGCAATTCGGATTATCTAACCACCCACACTTTATAACCATACCCTTATTTAATCACACTTTTCATTTTCAGAAAGGTGCTTAATTTGAACTCAAGCAGCTGAAACAGTTTATTTTAGATAAAGCTTGCTCTCTTTCCTTTTGTTTTTAATTACCTCGTTGAACATTATGCAAGTTAGTGTATCTAAAACAGTATTGGTCTGTATGTGTGTAAGAAAAAGTGATTATCTCTAAACTTGAAGGAATTGAGCAATTAATTGAGAGTCATTGCTGTGCATTTAATTATATTTTACATTAATGAGTAAAATAAACTGTGAAGGTTTCTATACAAATCTCACATTAATTATTTGATAAGGTCGAGGAAAGCTTGACCCATCTGAGAATTTGAGTCAAATGTCTGCCCAGAGTGATTATACTAAAAAGAGAAGAAAAAAAAAAAAAAATCCCAACATTTTAGGATGTAAGGCTTGGAGGACTTCAGGGTTGCTTAATTTTGCTCTTTTTCTCAGATAGAAATGTACCTTAGGCAACGACAACTTGTTTTTGGTAATTTTTCTGCATTGGTTTTCTATGATTAAGTGTTATTCTCCAGCTATTTCAGCTAATTATCATTGTCTCCCCAAAGGCTGATGAAACAAGAAATCTGAGCAGAATTAGGCTAATTTTACTCCATGGCTTATTAGTCATCCACATGCATGTGTTACTGTGCTAAGTACTGTATCAGGCAAGTTAAACAGCTATTATCCCTGCCTTCCACCCGGTCCCTTCTGAAAGTTTACCAGGACAGCCTGCCAAAGCGTGGGAGAGTGTAAGTAGCCGTACAACCCCTTTCCATGTAGCCTATGGAGGAAGAGTCAAGGTGTGAAGAGAACGTAGCTCACAAGATTGAGGAAATATTGACACTATTCATCTCTTTGAGTCATCTCCCCTTTGAGTCATCTCATCTTTGTGTGGAAGCATAAGTTGGTACACTAGCTGTTTGGAAGGAGGTGGACCGAGAGAATTGTCACTGCTTGTCATTTCATCTGCAGCAAGATCACATTTCAGCCTGTCATCTCTGGGCTCCTGTCTGAGCCCTGATGTTTATTTCAGGTAGCATGCATCCTCTCTTCTCTTTCTTTGTGGTGTCTTTTCTGTGTATTGAGGAATGATGAAAATACTGGTCAGAGGGAATAACTAACTTTGCTGTTTTCATTGTGCGTGGTGCCTGTTGTTGCCTTGTATGTGGTTAGTCATCTGAAATTCACACTCCTCAGAGCAAACACGTTTAGAATACGGAAAAAGAATGGCAGGCCTATATTTTGTTTAATTACTTTTTGAAGTGTTTACATCGGTAAATTTAATTATCTTCCCAGCCCCAAATATAGTAATTATGGATATCAAACATCCTGAATGGAAAGAGCTCAGTAATGACCTAAGTAAAAATTTCTGAAATGATCCACAGCTCTTCCAATAGATCAGTGGATCCTTCCCTCAGAGATTTGAATTTAATTGGCTTGGGGTGAGGGTCAGCCATCATTAGGTTTTTAAAACTCCCATGGGGATTCTGATGCAGAGCCAGGTTGAGAGCTACTTTAGCAGAGTAAGTAGATCAGACTTTCAGTATACAGAGGATTAGGACCAATAAATACATTTTCTGTTACACTGATTAGTAGGAGAAGCCTGAGAAAGATTTGCTAAACTAATTAGAATTTTTAAAATTCCAATAAAATTGTTATGTAATAAACCCTTTTCGCTACTAAATTGATTATCTGCTGTATAAGTATTTGATTTTATTATACTTAGAAGATTGTAGCAAAATTAAAGGAATTCAACATAAAAATTTAAATTGTTTTATAATTATATCACCTGAAGGAGTCAAGCCTTTTTCTTTACTCCTGGTGCCCTTATGTAGATATCATATAGGAACTACAGTTACGTGTTCACTTTGCTGCTTAAATCAAAAGAAAAGCATTTTATTTTCCTTATCAGTAAACTAATTACATTCTATTGTAGTTATTTCTTTACATATCCATTTCCTCCAACAGACTTTCAAAGCTCCATGAGACTAAAAAACAACATTTTCTTGCTCACTTATTTTCGTAGGGCCTAGCACAATCCTGGCTCTCATAGTGGATAATATTTGTTCAATGAACTAGTGTTCCTACATATTATTCATAATAAATGAGTTAAGGCAATTAAAGTGCTCAGAATAGGGCCTAGAACATAATAAATGTTATTTATTCATCATAATGAAGTATAATTCTGCACACTATTCTATAAAGTATGATTTCTTGAACATTTCTTTGTTTTTGTATATTTGGGGTCTTCCCAATTTTTCCAACATTGTAAATCAGATTAGATGATTATTTTCAAGCATGTAGCTTACTTCCTCCTTCTGGTTGTTTTCTAGAATAACTTTTTCAGAAAGGGAGTAACTAGATCAATGAATAGATAATTTTTGAAAATGGTTGCCATGTTACTTTAAAAAATACTTATTATGGAAAATATATGCAAAGTAAATGGAACTGGATAATGAGCCCCTATGTATCTATCATTCAACATCAACAACTATCAACTTTCTACTATTCCTGTTTCATCTATGCCTCACCCTAGTCCCCCATTGAAAGCTACACTCCAGTTTGTTTATCCAGTCACCTTTTGATGGACATTTGAACTACTTCCAATTTGGCTGTTATGAGTAAAACTACTGTAATCATTCACGTAAAATTTTTCATTTTGACAATATGTTTTCATTTTTCTGATGTGGAATATTGAGTTGTATGGTTAAGTGTAATTTTAGGCTTATAAAGAACTATAAAATCTTTTCTAAAGTTGTTAAACTATTTTATATTCTCATCCGCAATGCATGAGAGTTCCAGCTGCTCCATATCCTCATCAACACTTATAGTTGTCAGACATTTTCAATATTAGTCAGTCTAGTGATATTTCATGGTTTAATTTGCAACTCTGATGACAATGATGTTGAATATCTTTTCATGTTCTTATCGGCCATTCATATATCTTTTTTGTGAAGTAATTGTTCAGATCTTTTGCCTATTATCTTACTGGATTTTTGGCCTTTGTATCATGAAGTTTGTTAAACAGTCTGGATGTAAGTCCTCTGTTGGAAATATGTATTGAGAATATCTTCTCCTGGTCTTGGCCCTCCTTGTCATTTTATTAACAGTGTCTTTTGAAGATCAGAAGTTTTTAATTTTGATAAGATCCAATTTACCAAATTTTTGTGTGCTTTATATTTTTGTGTCCTAAGAAGTTTTGTGATGCAAAAGTTGCATGAATTTTCTCCTGTATTTTCTTGTAGAAGTTTTATAGTTTGGGGATTTATGTTTAAGTTTAGAACCTTTTAGAAATAATTTTTATGTTGTGAGTGAGCATTGGTGTTCTTTTTTTAATGTAAATATCTAGTTATCCCATTACTTATTGAAAAGATTATTCATCCCCCTTGGCACCTTTGTTGAAAATCCACTCACCTACAATAAATCTTTTAGTTTAATATCGTTCAGAGCCGTTCTCCTTCTCTAGTTAAAGCTGAAATTATATAGAAATTAGTAGTAGAAGTGGTTCTAGAGGAACAGAACCTTAGAAAGTGTGGGGAGGTCTCTATAACGGTTCTGGGTTATCTAAAATTGATTAGATTTAAAAGCAATAATGGCCTTATTTCCATTGGTAAGGGGAGGGGACACAGGTATGGCATGTAGGGCAAAACAGTTACTTAAATTACTCCCTCTTGTAAGCAAATGCTTACAGAAAGAAAGTAAAATTTTGAGTGACAATGTATTTGTTGTCATAGAGTATTTTATTATGAATAAAGAGTTTACTAGGTTTGACTGGTTGATTCTATGTTCACTCACTAGTGAATTTGGCACTTTTTCAGAACGAAAATTATGAGCCCAGAGATTTAAATTGAAGATGAAGACTAGTCACCAGAAATATTCTGATTTCCCTAAAAGAAATCCTTATCTTATATGTCACAGATTTCTGAAAACCAGACCCAGAGACTAATTCAGTGGGTGACAAAATTACAATTTATCTGTAGGTGGTGATGGGCAATGTCATGACTGGTGACCAGCATGGACAATTTTATATGGCATACACTTCCCTTCCAAAGGAAATGAAAATGGTAATTCTTACTGATGTAGCTAGTGAGACACCATTTGCAGGATTCCTATGTAATTTTTAACCACTGTGTTTGACAATAAGATTTGGAGACCATTTTATCTGCAATAAACCTTGAAAATATTTGCATCCATAAATTACAAAAAAGATAAATTCTGAGGTCAAGGGGAAAGTATGTGCCATTAATGGACCTTAGGCAATATGATGAACAGCTCAGCTTACTATATTGAGGATGTGACCAATACAGGGCTGTCTTGGACACAGAATACAAAAACATAAGTGACAAACCAAGTAAGTTGAATAAGTGGATTTTGATGATAAAGTTCAATCTGAGGCCTATATGGAAGATATTTAATGGTTCTAAGTAGTATTAAAAAATGAGCAAGTGTGCTTTCTAATGGAAAAGACATGGCGTGTGTTGGAGGCAGACTAACCTTGATTTGGATCTTGCCTCTAACACTTATTAGCTGTGTAATCTTTGACAAGGTACTTAGATCCTTCACTGTAGAAATGGAAATAAACCTGCCTTGCAAGGTTTTTAAAGAAGATTAAATGAGGTTAAGTCTAAAGCTGGAGATGGTAGGTGCCATAAAATTTTCTCTCCCCAAACTATTGATCAATTTTCTTCCTAGGTATTATTTCGGGCAATTAGGGGGAAATTTTACACTTTTAGGCTAATCAAATAAACCAGTGTTTCTCAAACCTTAGCGTGCATTTGATTTACCTGGGATCTTGTTAAAATGTAGATTGTGCTTCAGGAGGTCTGAGGAAGGGCCTGAGATACTGCATTTCTAACACAATCCCAGGCAATGTCAACACTGCATTCTGCAGACCCCTGTTGAGTAGCAAAGAGCCAAATCATACTGTCACAACTGCTTTTGTGACACAGTGATAATGTCCTTGGTGTAAAAATTAATAAACAGAAGCCCTATTTAAAATGGAGTCGGAGTCGGGAAGCCATAAGGGGAAGCTCTCATGAACTACCACTAGGGGTCAACAGAAGACCCAACAGGAAGAGAGCTACCTTTGCATCTCCAACAGGAAGGAGGTTTACTCAGCAGCACTTTACTACTCAGCAGGAGGAATGAAAACTTCCTCCTTGCCCAGCAACAGCCCAGCCAATGAGAGACTGTCACAACTCAGCCAATGAAAAGCCACTACACTTTGAACTCCCAGTTTCCTCCAATGGACTTTTTGTTTATAATAGCCCCTCCCAACTCCACTTATCCTCTATAAAAGAAGGCTCCCCTCCTTTCTCCAGACTTGCCTGTGATTTGCCATAGATTGCATTTCCTGAATTGCTAGTCTTTGCTGTTCCCTAATCCATTTTGCTGGTAAAATAAGTGGCTGTTTTATTGTTTTAAGTCAACATTGGGTAAGGATTTGATGCTGCAGGAATGGGCTGGCTTTCAGGTCAGATCAGATCTTAGAGTACTCTGTTTGACTATTTGGCTGTTATATTGATCTCTATATAATATCCTGTGGTTTGGGTGAAATGATGAGTTCTTGACTGACTGGGCCAGAAATTCACCCAAAGTATAAACAGACACTTACGTGTAAACACAATCTTAGCTCTCATTACAAAATTGAAACAAAGAAAGAAGCTTGTGATATTCTCTGTCACTAAAATCTACTTTACCTGGCTTAATTTTTTTTTTAAATAAAGAATTATGTATGTGGGTGAGGTTCTTTTGATTTTTTGTCTTATCCTTTGATAGTGATGCAATCAAGACATTTAGAAAGCACAAAGACCCAGTTTTAGTTGAGACTCTTAGTAATTTTGAATTGCAATCTTTTTATTTTTTCAAGGGCTGAGTTGCAGAACATTGGTTATACCAACTAATTTCATGGTTCATGATTGAACATAAGGCTTCAATTCAATTGTGGACATTTAAAAGATATTTTAAACAGCAAGCACAGTGCAAATTCTTAATATTCAGCCAGAAATGAGGCATTGTTGTTTATAACAACAGCAAAAAGATTTGCAATCACCTAGTCATTAGGTTTTTTAAAAAATCTATCACACTGGAGGAGAAGACTTAATTTATGCAGTGTAGGAAGAAAAATATTACTGTGAATTGAATTTTAGAGGGCAGAGATTACTAAGAGGAAACCAGCACCCTTACTGTGAAAAAATCATCTTAAAACTACGAGAGGCAAACAAACTCTATAAATATGAATGGACTGATGATTTCATGAATCTTTATAATTTTTATTTATAATCTTTTAAGCTTTCATCTTCTAGCTAACTTCTAGCTACATTTTGTCCTGGAAGAAAACATTTAAAAGTAAAAGTGATATTTAAAAAGATGGCTAAGGACCAATTTCCAAATGTATTCAGCAAAAGAAAAATGTTAAACCTTAAACCTCCTAGCTCTGGGGCTCCAGCTGCCTAACAAAGCACGCATATCTGAGCAGAGGGTATGAACTGTAGTCACGTGGTTTTTCTACAATCTACCTGACCTCAGACATCCAGGTGGAAACTGAAACACTCCACCACTCAGCTTTTTCTAAATAATAGATATGAAGCTTCTTGTAGGTAACAGACTTTAGAAGGCCAAAATTTTTTAGTTCTCTTGTGGAGGTCATAATGTCAAGTTAACTTTCAATTACCTTAAAACAATTCTAGCTTTAAAGAAGGAAATAATGTTAAAGCTTTTGGCTTTGAAAGGAAGGCTTCAAATAACCCACCAACAGAAAAGTATTTTGCTTTTTGTAATTAAAAAATGAAGCCTAATAAAAATGGAGCTTTAATCCTTTTTGTAAATAAAGGTTATAGGTTACATGACTCCAGTTTTGAATTCCTAATGCAGTTTTTCACTGTGTCTACAGTACTGTATAAGAGCCAAGCAGCATTCAGTTCATTCAGTTCCTAGCCCTCCTGTCATGGAAAGCATAGTGGGAGGCATATCTGAATACCTGGTTCCAGGCCTAGATTGGTTATCGGACCTTGGATATATCACTTCACCTCCCCTGGACCTTAGCTTCCTTATATGTGAAACAATAATGTTGGTGATAACAAAAGTGACATAGCTAGCAAAGTAGTAAGGTTGTAAGTAAGAAGTTAATAGTAAGCCATGAAACGAGGATGAGAACAGCTGTTAGATCGCAAGTCTGTATTCCACCACTGTGCTATCCTGCCTCGGGTAGGCTAACTGATATTTGCAGCTCCAAAATGATATATGACCATATTTCCATTTTTCCTCCAGACAAATGCCTACCCAAACCACTAAGCAAGATTGTTTTTCATCTTATTTTTAAATATTTCTAGGGATAGCATCTTTTTAAAAAAATTATTTTATATTGGGGCATAGTTGGTTAACAATGTTGTTAGTTTCAGGTGTACAGCAGTGATTCAGTTATACATATGCATTATCTATTCTTTTTCAAATTATTTTCCCATTTAGGTTATTACAGAATATTGAGCAGAGTTCACTATGCTATACAGTAGGTCCTCGTTGGTTATCTATTTTAAATATAGTGGTGTGTACATGTTAATCCCAATCTAGGGATAGCATTTTAAGAAGTTCATAAAGGAAGTCTATTTATATAGCCCCAGTTATGGCAAAAGTGTTTCTTCTTGTTTAAATATACTCTTGACACAATTCTAACACATTTCTTTAAATATGCCTGCTTATAATTGTGATAATGTGTTACATATGTGGAAATAGGCTATCTTGTATCCTGTCTTTCTCAGCACAAATATTCATGTTTTCACAAATCCATGTCTTTTCTCCTAGCTTTGTGGCTTCCCCTTCTCCTCACCACAATTTTCCCTAATTCCTCTAATCTGTTTAGTCAAAATGTGAACACATTTAAGTGCTACTACATGTCAGGCACTGTCTTAGATGCTGGGACTATCAAAGTGAACAATTCCTCCAGAAATTTATAAGCTAATAATTAAGACAAACAAGTAACTGATTGTTATAATATTAAGCATGATGATTTCATGTGAGAGGTACTATACAAATATCAAAAGTAAGTACTACTTCATTCATTGGAGAGTAAAAAAAGTTCTCCCAAAGGAGGGGATGCTTGAGATGAATCTTGAAGGGAGAAGAAGAGGAAGGGGATTCTGAATAGCAGGGATATCACACATGCACATGTAAGCAAAAGAGACGTTCAGAGCACAGTGCTCGGGAAATACACAGGTAGTTGGCAATGGCTGCCCCCAAGAGCTTGGGTCAGGAATGGCAAGAAGTGAAGCTGAAGAGGTAGGCTGAGTTCAGGTAACAAAAGGCCTGTGTATTCAACTAGCAAATTTAAACTTGACTTCCAACACTCTGGAGAACAGTGAAAGATTTAAAGCATGGGAGTGACATGATCAGATAGCCATTTTCTAATAATCTTCTTGAGAGAGAAAGTGCTAGGAAACATCAAAGATGCTGTATAAATGAGATTTTCCTTTTCTGTTTTAATAACCATACCAAAGCCAGTTCCTGACCTCAGCAGGGAAATTTCATTCAGAGTATACGCTCTGTGTGGAAATCATTATTTCTCAGAATTAATCAATTTTTCCCAGCTTTAGTGAGATATAATTGACATACAACATTGTGTAGATTTAAGGTATACAATATAATAATTTGATATATGCAAAATGATTGCCATAATAATGTTAGTTAACCCATACTTCACCTCACATTATTATCCTGTGTGTGGGGGAAGAACTTAAAGATCCATTCTTTTGACAACTTTCAGGTATACAATACAGTATCATTAAATATAATCACCATGCTGTTCATTAGATCACCAGAATTTATTCATTTGTATAACTGGAATTTAGTATCCTTTGACTACCTTCACCTATTTCCCCTACTCCCTCTACCCCTGTCAACCACAAATACTCTGTTTCTATGAGTTTTTTTTTTCCTTTTAGAGTCCATATACAAGTGAGATCTTACAGTATTTGTCTTTGTCTGACTTATCTCACTTAGCATAATGCCCTCAGGTTTGTCCATTTGGTCACAAATGGCAGGATTTCCTTCTTTTTATGGCTAAATAATATTCCATTGTGGGGTATATACATATATATATGTATGCCACATTTTCTCTGCCCATTCATTTGTTGATGGACACATGTTGTTTCCATGTCTTGGCTATTGTGAATAATGCTTTAATGAACATCGGGTACAGATATCTCTTTGACATAGTGATTTCATTTCCTTTAGATATATACACAGAAGTATATATACCCAGAAGTATGCTGGATTATATTGTAGTTCTATTTTTAATTTTTTGAGGAACCTCTGTTACTATTTTCCATAATGGCTGCACCAATTTACATTCCCACCAACAGTGTACAAGGCTTTTCTTTTTTTCAAATCCTCTTTAACACTTGTTATGTCCTCTCTTTGATAACAGCCTTTTTGACAGGTGTGATATCATATCTTATTGTGGTTTTGATTTGTATTTCCTTGATGATTAGTGATGTTGAGCACCTTTTTCGTGTACCTGTTGGCCATTCATATATATCTTTCATGGAAAAATGTCCGTTCAGATCCTTTGCCCAGTATTTGTTTTTTTGCTCTCGAGTTTTATGAGTACTTTATATATTTGGGATATTAAACCCTTATCAGATATATGATTTGCAAATATTTTCTCCCATTCAGTAGGTTATCTTTCATTTTGTTCACCATCTCTTTTGCTGTGCAGAAACTTTTTAGTTTGGTGTAATCCCACCTCCTAATTTTGCTTTTATTGTTTGTGCTTTTGGTGTTAATATCCAAAACATCATTGCCAAGACCACTGTCAAGGAACTTTCTATATTTTCTTCCATGAATTTTATAGTTTCAGGTCTTACATTTAAGTCTTTAGTCCATTTCAAGTTAATTTTTGTGTATGGTTTAAAATAGGAGTTCAGTTTCATTCTTTTGCATGTAGATAAGAATTGATCACTTTTATCAGGTACCTGTGAGGGCCAGCAAGTCTGATGGGGAGAAGGGAGTCACCTGGGAATGTAGAAAGCCAGGCCTGGGGGATTAACCTGGCTGTGGGTCCGCCTTTTCATAGTAGCCAAAATCAAAATTTTATTGTAATCACCCTGACTTGATCCAGTTTAGTTCAGTCTATAAGAGAGCCTCATCTTTGTGTGGGAGCTGAGTTTGATCTGAGTTATACTCATAGCTGCACTGGTAGAAATTTTGTGACTCCAAATGAAGGTCTGGCTGCAGACATGAAGGGACCCCTGCCATTGGCCAGGGGTTTGCAGTGCACTGTGCACCCTCTTGAGGAGGAGTCCAAGGAGCATAGGTGCTTGGCTTGGATAGGGGTTCAAGCATGAGAACTAGAGTTTATTCACAAAACCAGCAGAGACCCTGGCCATGAGGTCCAGCCAACATTTTGGATTAGGGGTGAGAAGAAAATCTCAGGAATCGTGGCAGCACCTAGAAATATCAAATTTGTACTGCCTTAGGCTTTTAGGACTACATCCCAACCCTTGTCCCGGATGGAGCTCTTATGCTGTCACACCTGGTTATTCTTGTTCCAAGAGCTGAGTGTGTAAAGATCTTCAATGCCTGACCCCAACTGGTGCTACACAAGTTGGGTTTATTTGTAGAAATGTCACTGGGTGAATCACTCAGGCCCTGGCAGGGTGTGTTGACCAAATTAATGCTGATTAAAAGGTGTAATTTAAAAAAAAAAAAAAAAAAAGGTGTAATTTAAGACCATTTAACAAGGAATTATTTATAGAAGAGTGAGTAAAGTTACAGGAAGCAGTATGGCCTGGTGAAGCACCTAGGTTCTAGCCAGAGCAGAAAGCAGTTCCTTCCCCTAGGCCTGAAGAGCGAAGGTTGTTGGCCCAGCTGAGAGCTGTAGCCCAGGGAAGGGCCGCCCACAGATTGTGTGATCAAAGGCCGAGGAGTCCAGCCTCAAACCATGGCCCAGTTTTTTGCCATGGCCTTCAGTTGATCAACCCAAGGGGAAGCCAGCAGGCAGGGCTAGTGAAGTGGTTGGTAGAAGTCAGCCTCCCAAGGCCAAACAGGGCAGGGAAGGGTGGAAAATTGATCTAAAGAGGAAACCAGAAAATAACCAGCACAGTATAATTGAATATTATACATGGCCAATTTGCTCTTCGACCGGCTCCAGTATGGCTTCATCTACCCCATGCTTGGGAATCAGCTCTTGTCAAGGTCACCAACATGGTCAAGTTGCTGATTCCAAAGAACATGTCTCTACCTTCATCTTGACTCTCAGGAGAATTTACCACAGTTGCTAGCCTTCTTGCATGGTTCCTCTTTCTCTATCCAATATCTGAATGCTCAAAGGCTTCAGACAGAAGTGGGTCCATGTTTTCAGGTCTGACACTTATCCAGTGTAGGGGTGGGGCGTTCTTTAAGTAAAATGGATATAAAATTATAAATACAAAATTAAGTATGAAGGTAAATATTCAGAAAGAGAAAGTATAATCATTTTTTAAATGTTTATAAATACCAAAAACATTATGAATTTTTTAAAAAAACATCTTTTATTAATTAACTATAGGACATGCCTTCATAGTACTTTTTTCCCCTACAATTTGGTCTGGATATTTTTTGGTCACCTCTTTATATGACAATGATTTTGTAATATTTTCTATAGAGAGACTAGAAAAATAATTCAGTATTTCTCTTGGTTGAACAGAAATTGTTTTATATTATGTTTCGCTTAGTGACTTTTTTCCCATCTTTATAACATTGGTAATGCCATATAAAGTTTTAGGATGGTTAACTTGGGCAACTTCTATCAAGTTTCTTTCATATTTAAGCTGTAAGATTTTATGACACTTCACGTCTTCTTGTACAGTGATTAGTTATAATTACTCTGGAACGACAGCACTCATTAACCATTTGTCATCAGTGTCCTCCTTGCAGTGGCGTAGCATGAGATTTATATTATCTTGTACATTCTCAGTATTTTGCCTCAAATCAGCAAGAGCTTTAATTCCTTCCCAGTGTGCTCCTAAGATTCACTTCTTGTCATTAATAGGATTATCAAATAATCTAAAGCTTATTCTTTGCTTCTATTCTAAATTTATCTTTTCCTCTTAATGAATAACTGCTCTTAGGATGGTATGAAATTATTTTTGTTACCATTTGCTTTTTGAGATTAGAATAATTTCTACTGATTTCATCACTCATCGTTATTGTTTTTGCTTCAGAGTCCATTAATAATTTTACCTGGATTTACCTTTCAATTCTATAATAAATAAATTTAAAGATAACAAAAGAAGGGACTCTTCATATTAAGCTCAATTCAATGTGTAGTTTCTCACTTATTTTAGTAAGATGTTACAAATGTCTTTCATTCAAAATTGTAGTTAAAATTGTGTTGTAAAATTAGTAACTTTTTTTTTTTTTTGCGGTACGCGGGCCTCTCACTGTTGTGGCCTCTCCCGTTGGGGAGCACAGGCTCCGGACACGCAGGCTCAGTGGCCATGGCTCACGGGCCCAGCCGCTCCGCGGCATGTGGGATCTTACCAGACCGGGGCACGAACGACTCTCAACCACTGTGCCACCAGGGAAGCCCAATTAGTAACTTTCTGAATAAACTTTTTTGCTTCTTGTTGATGTTCAAGATCCTCTTTCAGCTCTTCGACAATATATTTTAGGGTCCTAAAAAGGTCATTTTATCTAGGTTGTAGGGCTTGAACCGCTTTGTAATGGAGACACCATCTTGTTACACTTAAATACTTAAAAAGCGATCAAAATGACTTATTCATAACTGTTTCAACCTACTGCGTAGTCAACAGTTTCAGGTGCTGTGGCCGCAGCTTCTTCTCTAGAGCAATTAAGGGAATAAGCTGTGCAAAGCACATATTATAAATACTTATTAAAGTTCTTAAAGTGTGTTTGCAGCCCTTTGTCCTTACTTTTTGTATAGTTGTATTGCCATATGACTATCCATGAACTGTACTTCAATGGCAGGTTACAACTACCCAGAACTTGTTTCACTTTGTGGACTCTTAGAAGCATTTTATGTTTCAGGTATCTTCTGATGGTGAAAAAGTTAAAAATTGCCCTAGAGTTTTTCCCTTATAAAAGTAGGGCACAATAGTTGCCAACTGACCTGTGCTTGTCACAACCAGTGTAGAATCCATCAGTAAGATGGTGGTTAGCGTGTTCCTGCAAGTTGTTCCTATACAGAGGTGGCAAGCAGTAACTTTGTACAGGGAAGAGGATGTGAACCACAGAAATATGGCTTATTGAACCTACTAAATATGTTCATAACTCTACGTCCCATTAGCCAAGTTCCAGAAATGACCCTGGCCATACCATTACTACTGGACTAGGTAAAAAATTTGCTAAGGTCGACCCTGGTTCTTGGAAGGGGCCAGAATAAGTGAGTCCTCTGGCCTTGGAACTCAGTTCTTGGTCAGATTTTCTTTTCTGTCAGTTCTCTCTTCCTGATCTATAAACTTATCCAGTCCCAAGACTTTAAATCCAACAATTACAGCAGATTTCAAATTTGTAGTTGTAGATATAGTTAGTCGCCAACTTGACAATTTTGTTTGGATGTCTTAATATTCCTTTCAATATTAAAATTGAAGATTTGCAAAATGGAGATTTTGATAGCTATCTCCTCAACTCATTCCTACACCCCCACTATCCCTGTGCCCAAATAGCCCCGTCTCAGTCTTTCCCTTCTCCATATATGGTACCATCATCCACTTAGTTGCTAAAGCCTCAAAAGTAGGAATTATTCTTGATTCTTTCTCTTCCCTCTCTTCTCCTCTCCAACAGCGAGTCCTATGGGTTTCATCTTCAGTGTATCTCAAGTTCTTTTTTTCTCTACATATCTAGTCCACTACCTTGGATCAGGCTGCCATTATATCTTACATCTTGATCTTCCACTGTTAACCTTTTCTAACCTGTGAATTGGATTATGTCCCTTCCCTGCTTAAGACCCTTCACTTTGCTCCTTCTTCCTTCAGATAATGAAGCCCTTGCTATTTACTGTGGTTTGCAAGGTTCTGCTCATCTTCTCATCTTTCCAACCTCCTCTCATTCTACTCTCCTGTGTGTTCACTAAGCAACTGCACACTGTGTTCTTCATGTTCCTTAAACACACCAGGTCCTTTTGTGCTTTGAGCTCTTATTTTCAACTTGGGGCTGGAATGATTTTTGCCACTTCTCTTCATTCTTATTTTTCAAATCTCAAGGCAAAGGTCACCTTTGCAGGGAGGACTTCTCTTAGTCCTCTCTCTAAAGTAGCTTCCCCCAGGTACTCTATTGCATCACTCTGCGTATTTCTTTTATTGTACTCAAGCTGTGAATATCTAACTCATTGTTTCTTATTTGTTGACTGTTTACCCCACAAGAATGTAAGTACTCTGAGAGCAGAGTCTTGGACCCACTTGCTCACACTGAATCCTCAGAGCCTAGCTTAGTGCTCATATCTAGTAAGAGCTTAATAAATGTTTATTAAATGAATGAATGCTTGGACATTTTTTTTCTTCCTTGTAAAATAAGTAGCATAGCTTTTCCCAGTTCATAGAAAGGTGAGAATTGGTAGAATCAATGTATTCATGAGCACGATGAGATATTTTCTTTTTCTGACTAAATTTGTGCTCTTAGGTTCTCATTTTCCTTCTCTTCTCCTCCTTCTTCTTATGATTCTGGGTCACCTTCCCTCCCACTGTTCTCACCTGTGACTGCACCTATTATCGATGTCTCCATATGCTACATTTCTAGTTCTCACTTCCATGCTGAACACAAACCTGTGTTCCCAACAGATGCAAAGTGGAATTGTTTTTTTCCTTCAAATAAATCTGTTTCTTCTTTTGTATGAATAATATCAACATTTTTCAGAGATACTCAGAGTGTCATTCTCAACCGTCCTCTTTCACCTCCTAAAACAAACTGGTTAACAAGACTATTGCTCTGTCTTCCAAATGTACTTTGAATTTGTCCAGTCCTTCCAATTCCCAGGGCTTCTTTCCTAATAGGGAACCTCACTATCCATGACCTCAGGTGTCAGGCCTTCTAACAGACCTTTCCAAATCCAATATTTCCCCTGATCATAGTATTCTTCCCATTAGTACCTAGACCATCTTTTCAAATATAGTTGTTGATACTCCCTTGCTTGGAAATCTTTGAAGTTCCCTCAGCTTCAGGGTATAAACCAAAGTCCTTGGCAAATCCTTCAAGGTTCTCTGTAATCTGGTCTCAGTACATTTTCCAGTCTTCTAGTCCATGATAATCCATTGCAACTGCATTCAGCTGCAGTGGACACACCTTAATATCCCTTACTATTTGAATTAACTCTTGCTTTACTCTATGACAGAATTATCTCCTCCTCAAATGTGTACCAGTTAAAAGCTTATTATTTTAAAGGGATAACTCAAAACCACTCTCCCCCCAAAGCCATTCCCAGTGGGTTTTCATCTGTTATTTGCTATTTTGATATGAAAACTCTTACTGCATTCTTCCTTGTATCCTGTATTTTTAACCCCTTGGTTTTTTTGGTTTTTTTAAAATTTTTATTGGAGTATAGTTGATTTACAATGTTGTGTTAGTTTCAGGTGTACAGGAAAGTGAATCAGTTTTTAAAATGGCAGAATACAAGTTCTCAAGGCATTCTAACAATTAAAGAATTCAGAATTATATTGAATAAGTAAACATATTTCCTCTTCTCTTCCTTCCTCAATCCCATTTATTCCCTAGAGAAAACCAATGGCAAGTGTTACTTCCAGAACTTTTTCCAGACATAAATAAATGTATATCTTTTAAACAAAATGTTAAATGGGTGATGACAAACATATGACTCCATAACTTGCCTTTTCACTTGGAAATATTTATTGGACATCTTTCTTGTCAGCATAGAGAGATTTGCCATCTTCTTTCCAACTGCTTCATTGTAGATGTTGCAGAGATGACTAATTGTCCTCCAGTAGCTTTATTTTTCCTTCTATAGTCATAGAATCCATGAGTCTTAGCAGGGCACATGCATGTCAGGAATAAAGGCTACATTTCCACCCTTCTCGTAGCTAGGTATGGCCATGTGAGCTAGGTCTAGCCAATAGGATATAAGAGAAGGTGAGATGTGTAACTTCTGAGAATAATCCTTAAGGGAGGATGTGTATGTTTCTCCTTCTTTTCCTTTCTGTCTGTTGGCATGAATATAGATGGGATGACTGGAGCTGGAGCAGCCATCCAGGTCTATGATAACATTGGCATTGGAGGCCATAAATGAGAGAGCAACAATGTAAAAGGAGCCTGGACCCTTGACTCTGTAGAAAACCACTCCAGCCCTGGACTGCCTAATTCTATATTTTTATAAAGAGACAAAAATTTAAGAAATTAAAAAAAATTCAATCTTGTTAAGCCACTGTTACTGTGGATTTTCTTCCCATTTCAGTTGAACCTAATCCTTTGTAAATAATTATATTTTAAATGATTGCATTCTGATCATAATTTACATCTTTTTTCTTCCCTCCTAGACCCTTAGGTCTTTGCAGGCTTACCTATGGTCTTATTCGTCCTTATCTTCCCGTAAGGACCTAGCACAGTGTCTGGCATATAGTCAAAGCTCAACAGGTATCTGTTAACTTGAACTAAATCTGTTTATTGCTGATCATAGAATTTACTACTTCTTCAAACTGTATGAATAGGAATAAAAAGACATTTGAAAGAATAAAATTTCTGAACTGCACTAACAAAGTGGACTTCCCTCATTTTTGAATTAATCCCAGAATACTGCCACAAGCAAGTTGTTGCTTATGATTAAAAATACCTTCTAACTTTGCAACAATGCTGATGCTGATAGTTAAAATATTTATCTTAGGGGAGCCTAAAGAATTTTGCTTGGTTTTCAAGTCTTTGTGTTATTAACCACACCTTACTTTTTCAAATAAATTTGTCTCATAAATGTTTATGCCTTGATCTCCTCTTCCTTAAAATAATAGTATAATAGTTTTTGTATGGAAGTAGAGGGTTGGACCAAATCAGTGGTTCTTACCCTTCGGTTGGTCGAAAGTAGGGAGACCGTATAATTTATCACCTAAACTAAGCTTTTAAGAGTGAAATGGGGCACTATTAGTAATTGTGCCAGCACGTGGGCCTAAATGTGACTGTCCCATGCAAACTGTGACGGGCTCTGCTTGTCATAGGCCTCAATAAGAATGTGAAAAAAAAAACCCTAGATTTTTTTTTTAGAGAAACACACACACACTTGCACCCTAAATTTTACATATAATTTGAGTGGTCCATGAACCCACTTCAGTTTATCTGTGGAAATGTAGGGATCTCCTAGATTAAGAAAGAACTCCTAGGCAAAAGTACCCCAAATGCCTTCATTAAAATTCTATAACTCCAACATTCTAGTATGCTGATAATCTGAGTCATTTATACAGCTGATTCTGGACAGTATCTACTCTAAATACTCAGTCCTGGGCTACAGATCAGCACCTGGTGTCTCTTTACGTTTATGAGACTTTACACTTTACACTTAAGGTACAGCCTCCTTCCACAATCACCTATGGAAAAGGGAGAGATTGGAGCAGCTGCTGCAGCAGCCTTACTTCCAGCCACACAGAAGCTAAAAGCAGAGGCTACCTGCTTCCAGAAACTCTTTGCCTGCCTAAGGAATAGAGCTGCCTAAGGGCTCCATGGAGTCTCCTCACCAAGTGCTCCCCAACCGCATGGTTCCTGAGTGCCCTGCACCCCAGACCATAGTCCTTCTGGAATCTCTGCACCAGGGCAGCTCCCAGACACAGTAGGTGTGAGTGGCTGTCTGTGCAGGTGAAATATGGTGCCCAGTCATGGTTAAAAAGCAAATGCAAGTGTGTAGTTTTCAATTGCATACAAAATCATGGACTCAATTTTCCGTTTGAATAGAATACGTAAGACTTACTGGCAGTTAGAGAAGTATTTAGAAAATGGAAATCCGGATGACAAAGGAAGGAGTAACTTTCACTTTCACAAAGGGAAAAAATAGAAAGGAGAATACACCTGAATGAAATCCAATACATAATGTAGAATAGAGATGGTTATCATATGGAAAGGTTTGAACCGAGTTTTCTATTACCAGGGCAACCATCACATTATGGAACTGCAAAACAACAAGGAAAAAGCGGCAATAACTGGAACACCAAAACCCCAAATGAGAAGGACAGTTTGTGTACAGATGTGAATTTAATAAAGATGAAGAGCTGCTTTGTTTAAACTAACTTTTGCTTACCAGCAAAATAAAATGTATTTGGAAAAATTAACATTTCCTTCTACATTTTCAGAAAATATCAGAGAAAATATACAAATGCCATTCAAAGTATGTATTAAATCCTGATGAATTCATATGGGGTTTTTTTGGTCCTTTCTCTCAAAGATGTGGGCGTTTCATATACAGTGATATTTAATAGTTAAAGCTCTCAGTGTGATAAGTATTTTATTTAGTTACTTCTTTCCTCCAGAGTTCGAATTTTAATTTAAACAGGTGGACAGATTGAACAACTTTTATTTTTCTCTTCTTTGCATTTGTAGGAGGCAATTAAAGAGATTGGTACTAAGCATTTAAGATAGTTTTGCATGAGAACGTTGACTGGGTAATTTCGTAAGGACTATGGTAGAAAGCTAATGGGGTGTTAAAGGTGATGGTCCTCACTTGGTTTTTACTGAAAACTAAATAGGAGCCAAGTATGTGTATTTACATAAAATTTACATCAGACTATGTAGGAAACACAGACTTTTTTTCCAGCTATTTTCTAAAGCTCTTAGTTCTTCTTTTTCTTTTCTTTCTATTCATTCCAACCTTGATCCTCAATTCCACTGTGCACCCATACACACAATACACATATACACACATACAGCAGTATAGGTATAGGAAGAAATGATAGAGGGTAAACTATTAACTTGAAAGACAGTGCTGTAGGGCCAATTTGGAGAAGAATCCTATAATTTTGCATTGTTGGATCAGGTTCAGGGGCTGCCCAATGTCTTTAATCCTTTTAATGGTAGCCTTACTGATGTGTTAGTCTAAACATATTGTTATATTCATGACATTGTTATGGCTGCTGTAACAGAAGTACCATAGACTGGGTAGTTTTTAAACAATAGAAAGCTATTTCTCACAGTTCTGGAGCCTGGAAGTCCAGGATAAGGGTGCCAGCATGGTCGAGGTCTGGTCAGAGCCCTCTTCTAGGTTGCAGACTTCTAGCTGTGTCCTCATGTCACAGAAAGCAGAGAGAGGAAGCAATCTCTCTCATGACTCTTTTAAGAGCATTAATCCCGTTCATGAGGGTTTCACCCACATGACCTCATTTAATCCTAATTACCTCCTGAAGCCCCACCTTTTAGTACCATCCCATTGGGCGTTAGGGTTCCAACATATGAATTTGGGCAGGGACACACACGTTTAGTCCATAGTACATGTTTTCTGTAGCATCCTTATTTTTGTGTCAAGGAGTTCTTAAAGTCTGATTCTATAGAGGAAAACACAATGCAAAGGCAATCTGCAGTTCTGATGACCAGAAGTGATGGAAATATTGCATTCAGGATATCTGAAAACCCAGACTCCCCTGTGGATAGCTGCTCTTTCTGCGGCTGGACTAGTAAAACTCAGCTGAGATGGCGGAAAGCTGCTGGAAAACAGTTGTCATTTCCACCCTGCACCTGCTTTCTCTAGTTTATATCTGTGCCACACGGGGCCTCCCTTGGTTCCTGACCCAGTTTTTCTCTTAGACTTTGAGAAAATGCCTGTCCTGGGATTCAGCTTGCCACAAGGGCCATTGCTGTAAAAAGCACCCCTCGACTTCCTCTACCCCGTCTTGTTCCACAGAATGGCCAGAACAGAAAACCCTCAGCCTCTGACATTGAACAATGCTTTCTCTATGGAAATGTCCTCTAAATTGAAACTTTGCTCCCTTGCAGCTAACCAGGGACTGTTACATGTACCTAAAGACCAGTTAGAAAATCTCCCCAATTCCCCAAATCCCACCTCAACAGAACGCTTGTCAAGCAGACATACTCTCAGTATTTGTTCTTTTTACTGCATAAAACTTATACCCCTGAACCCCTGCTGAATCAAGAATAAGGGCAGAGCTGGGTTCCCTTGCTTCAAGTTTATGAATTATCAGCCTTTGTTAATTTTGCTTCGGACGTCCTTGTGCCTTGAACAACTTCAATTCTGAGCCTGGTCAGTATGTCAGTTTCCATTTTAGATCCGTAGAACAACCCTCATGGGCCTTATCTTGGACATACATACTGTTGCTGTACTTCTCTTCTGGGATTGGTATGGATATCAGAGCCACCCTGGCTTGGGGTCACAGTGAATGCAGCCAAAAGGAATCAGGGTCCACATTAGCTGGCCAGTCTTAGTCTAAGGGGGTGGGAGTGGTGGCTGTTTCTCCAATCCCTTTGTTGCTGTTTTCATGATGGTTCATTCCTATGCAAGAGGGCATCTTTTCCATGTGTATGTCCTCCAGGCTGGTTTTATGATCTTCCTGATTCTGTGAGCTATGTGGTGTGTTTGGATTAAATCTCCTTTCTGACTACATTAGCCTAATTTGAGTTGTTTCACTTGCCAGAAACCTTCAGAAAGATAGTCTCTTTGAAATGAGAAGGAACCCAACGTCCACTTCTCTTGGCCTCATCAGGCATGCCACTTCCTGAAAGTGCTGACCTCATTCCTTAGGAGGCTAGATAAGCATTTATTCATACGATGGGATTGCAGGGGAGTGGAAGCAGAGCACCGTGAAGGGTAGAGCAGGGCGCAGAAGGAGTATCCAAGGGCTTCGGAGACTTCCCTTAAGGCCTGTTCTGCTTCCAAGAAATGCAGTCTGAGGGAGCAGAGCGGTGAGGAGGAGTCTGAGAGCTCAGTGGAGCATTAAGTGACTTTCCCGTACATGAGTTATTTGTCTGTTGGAAATAAATCTATCTGAATGTTGTAGTGATCTTTTTGCCAGGTTGGCGAAAATCCCAGGGACAGAAGTTTACCACTGAGGACGGCACTGGTTCACTGCCTTCATAATGATACCCACTTTTCGAGACTCCTCTGGAATTTTGAAAATGCTCAAATAGAACTACTGGTTTCTAGATCGCTACGGCAGTGAGATAGTTTACTTTGGCTTTGGGAATCAGAATTGCAGTTCATTAATACTTTCCTTCAGGCTGGGAACAAGAATTTATAACACCTGATGCCATATTCAACTCCAGATTAGCATATATTACAAGAGTGATAGCTGAAATTGCTCTAAAAATGTGTAGTGACAGATTCAAACCAAATGCTGTTTATGAATGCTTTGCTACCTGTGAAATACTCAGAATGTGGAAAGAAAAGGCAACTGAAGATAAATGACCCCAGTTTTATTATTTTGCATTTGTTTTCATCCTATCTTTATTACTTTTCTTAAAGTATGTATTTTTGATACCAACTGATTAAACATCCAGTTTTTTTGTTTTGTTTTGATTTTGAAGATCTTGGTTTAAGGTAAGATGAAATTAGAAGAAATTACACTGGAAAGTTTCATGTTAGTGAACTTATGTAATCTGGTCTCTAAAAGATTTACTTTTAGGGGAGAACTATTGAGATAAAGGACTTACATTTGATTTTTAGCTTGTTTGGATTTTGATATGAGACTGGAAGACATGTTCTTTAAACCGGCACGTTTACTTTCTGGGTATAAAAGAGCTGAGTTGTATTTTTACCTTTTCAATCAAATCTTCTTCTTAAAAACCACTGAAGTGAGAGAGCTGACAAACAGAATGGGCCTGACATTCCTGGGAAATGACAGTGATATCCTTCAACACTGTTTTTTTCCAATAAAGATTTTTGAGTATCAGTGCAGTGCTGTGCATTAAACAGCATAGGAGTTAAGCATGATATGTTGTCAACTTTACATGAAAACATAGATTAGAAAGATTTTAATTTAATGTATTTTTGGACGACAGGGCCTGCATAGTATTTAGCTCTGTTTTTCAGGCCCCCAGCTAGTATACTATCTGACCAGTAGTTTGCACTCGGCAAATGCTTAAATGATGAGTAATGAATAGTGAATGAGTGATGTAATGATCCTCAAGGATGTAGCATATGTCAGGTTTTTCACCTTGTTTTCCAGCCTCTTTTTCCCTTTTTTGTTTTAGTGATTCATTCAGCAAAAGTGGTTTGAGGGTCCCCTTTGTATGAGGGACCTCATAGCTGGCATTGAACCAAACAAGAGTCTCTGGCTTCTGAGGTCTCACACAGTGGTGGCCACTTGGGAGGAGGCTCTTTGATAATCTTGTCACTTGTCTTTGAACACACTGATCAGTTTCCACGTGAGATGTTGGAAGGATGACAGCTATGGGGGAGTGGGTAGTAGGAAGGGTCCTGCTTGCTTAGGTGTCACCTATTCAGGGAGCTGGTGCATTTGAACTTGAATATCCTTTCACACAAAAGCACCAAGGAAAAATAATACAATGAGATGAGAAAAGAAAGTTTCTGTGAACCAAGTCAGACTGATTAACCAGGAAGAGGAGATGCTGGTTGACCCCAAAGCCTTGATGAGCACTCAGTCTCTCCTGTGAAGCCAATGTTCCCTTGATTACAATCTCTTGAAAAGAGTGGGGGGTCCTCTTCTTATAAAGATTGTTTTAATTAATAACAGAGCATGTTACTAAGAATGCTTGTTTATATTTATTTTAATTAACTAATAAAGCTCAGGCAGAACAGAACCAAATCAGGTCTTTTTTCTAAAAACAAAAAAGACTCCTGATAGTACTGTTAATGTTGAACAGAACTCTTTTAACTGAGACCATCTGAAAACTGTGTCTCAGGCATAACCTGTGGACTGACATAGACTACGTAATTGTTTATTGAATAAAAGAATGTAATTTCTGATTGGCATATCTACTTATTAATTTTTGGGGGGTTCTTTCTCTTGTTTGAAGGCATATTTTCTTTTGGTTTCTTCCGATTTGTTTTCCCTACTTTTTGTTTTCGATATGTTGAGGCTGATAGTCTGAAACCCAAACTCATCATTTTCCCCCTCTTTGCCCTAGTCTCCAGCCTTGCTATTTCCTAACTTTCTTAGTCCTTAAAAGATCTATAATCTTCCACCAACTCTGGGCTCAAAAGTCATTGGCAGGCCTCTTTTAATTCCTCATATCCAGTCAGATTTTAAGAACTCCATGTAGTACATCCAAATTATCTTTGCCCCTGCTCACTCCTTCCATCCATGTTCCCAGCATCCTGCAGGTTCACCTCCTATTGTTTGGACTATTATAGTATGTTGACCTGTTTCCAGTAACTTCTTTCTCAGTTCCTTTTTACATATTAAAATTAGATTAATCCTTATAAAGCAAAGCTGTGATCATGTATCTTCCTGCCCTCAATTTTTCCATGATACTTTATCTCTATATCCAGACAAATACAATTCTTTAGACTGGCACCCTGGTTTCCACATTCTGGTCTTATCTCTCTTCTCAGCCTTATTTCCTACTGTTTCTGGAAACACATCCTGTGTTCCACCGAAGTGGATTTCTTGTTGCTACAGGACTGCACTGTCCAATGCTATAGCCACTAGCCATTAGTGGTGAGAGAACAAATCAATATACAGATGAGATACCTCATATGAAAATAGAACTCTGACGCACAGTCTGTAGCAGACAGCCCAGAACACCAGCCCATGATCTACAGTAGCCAGCTTGCTATGTATATGTCACACTTATAGGAAGTCAGAACGCTATCCCTAGCAACACTGCAGGAAGCGAAACAACCCCTGCAACAACAGTCCCCCAAAGCCAGGCTTTGACTCATAACTGAAAGTTTCTCTAATTTTTGTCTTTATTTCCAACTTAGGACCAATCAGAGAAAGCCAACGATGTACCCCTAAGCAACCTCATAGGTTGCTCCACTGCTAAATAGTTATGCCTTCCTCATGCCAACGGCCTCCAATCAGGGCACACCTGAAGCCTTCCCTTTTTTTCCACTATAAAGCTTTTCTGCTCCTCTACCTGCCTTTGAGTTCTTGCAAAATGCTGAGTGCAATTTGACAGTGGCTGGCTCCCTTGTTAGAGCAAACTCTGAGTAAAGAGCCTTAGCCTGTTTTCATTTGGTTGGTCTTTGTTTATTTCCACAGTGGCTAGTTAAATTTAAATTAATTAAAATTATATAAAATAAAAAGTTCAGTTCTTCAGTTGCACTAGCTAATTTAAAGTGCTCAGTAGCTCCATGTAGCTTGCAGCTACTATACTGGACAGTGTAGACATGGAACATTTCCATCATCTCCAAAAGTTTTATTGGACACTCTATACATGTCTGTGGTTTTCCCCACCTCAATGCTACTTCTTCTGCTTGAACTGCCTTCTTTCTACATTTTTACCTGCCAGGCTCCTACCCAGCCTTCATGACCTTGCTTACTGTTTCCATCAGGAAGCCTTCACTGATGCCTCTATTTAGACATCATCTCTCATTTCTTAGATTATACCTTTCTTATGGCACTTACCAGTCTTCTAGTTCAGTGATCTCTCTCATCCTGCTATCCTGCTATACTGTGGACTCCTTGACCTTAGTAATTACTTTATCCTTGCAGTATATATCTCATGCCTCCTATGGAGTAGCCCCGTGATAACTTATTTTTTTGGCTTAAATGTGGTTTGGGGAAAATAAAGATCAGATTGAATTACTCACTTTAAGAAGCCATGGAATGACAGAAAGAATTGGGGTTTGCTTTTTGTTTGGGACATAGAATGTACAAATACTGTTGCAAATGGCTTTGTTCTTCCCTTTCTGACTCTGCCTCTGTTATCCTCTAGACAGCTTCATTTTACACTGGGAGGATGTTTATAAAGTTAGCTGGGGACCATCTCAGAGTCTCCCATTGTTATTTCTCAAAAGTTCTGTGGGCCTTCAGAAGTCTTTTCATAGAACAGCAACTGGAGAGGAAGCTAGAGGTCTGAGATTCCCAAAATACTTTCAGAATGACTAACTTTTATTAATGTCTTTAACACACCAGGCAGATTCATGCCTCTGTGCCCCGCTCATGTTTTCCCCTTGCCTGAAATATGACCCCAAATTTTGCGCTCTTACACCACCTCTGTTCCTGGTGAACTTCTTCAGATGTCAAGTGAAATAGACCACATTGTCTGTGAAGGCTTTCTTGCTCTCATCAAATGGAGTCACTCCTTTTCCTGGCTGTTTATCAGTATCTGCTTGCATATCTCCTTATTCTCAGTGTGGGGGATGAATGTAAACACTAACTCTTAAAGTAATATTACCAGGACAAGGACACAGCCAGTGGACGGAAGTTAACCCACTTATATTTCTTGTCAGGGGGTAGCTGTTGCTGTTGTATTTGGATACTTTAGGATAAAAGTCACTACAACCCAGAGAGAAAGCTATTTCTCTCCCTTCACCATCAACCTAAATCCAAAGGTCATGAGCTCATCATTTCCTAAGTGGAGCTAGAAAACCCTCTCTTCACTTTATACACCAGCAGAAATTGTGTCTGGGAGAAGGTTTTTGCTATCCATTGGGTGCCTGAGGTTGTGAAATTTTCAAGAAACAGAAGTTGACCAGAGTACTGGGACTTAATTATTTGTTAGAGGGTATGAGATATCCTGGGATAAGGGTGGACTGTGACGTTAGGTCATAGCTGGGGATGAAACTTAAAGGGGAAAGACAGCAAGAAGAAGTGGAGTGAGAGGAGAAAACGAATCATCCATATGGGGCGCCTTTGAAAGAAGAGCCTCTTCCTTTTGAGGTTCCAGAAAGTGAGGTGCCCATTGGCATAGTAATTGATTCCATCCATCATCCTCACTCCCCTACTCTGTCAGCTTTTGGAAAAATTATATGAACCCTTCAACAAATAAATACTTAACCCTTCATAATTGTCTAGTCATGTTTGTGCAAGAAAGCATTTGGAATGGGTAGGGGTGCCCTGCTCTGATGTTCGTTAAACATCGGTCCACACCCTCGTTATGGGCTATTCGGTTCCAGGACACAAACACCCAGCCAGAGAAATAAGAATATTCTCTTTTATGTTACCAGCCTCAGAGGGTACTAAGAAGAAGGAAGAGTCTTCTCCTTAGAATAATTATTGCAGAGTCATAATAATTATTCATTCATTTATTCAATAATATTTGGAATAGATTTTGGAAAAATTGTTGGCTTAAGCTAAACTGAGTAACTTGAAAGCAGATGCTGTATCTTCTCTCTCTTTGAATCCTGAATGCAACCCCTGTCTCTGACACATGGTGGGTGTTTAAAAATTTTACAGAATGAATTACTGAACCTGCTGATTTACGAGGCTCAATTTTGGGGCTAGAAATGAATGCACTAGCTATTCCATTGGGGGATAATATGAGAATTTCTTTTTCAAACTCATGGGCTTTCTTTTTCAGGCTGAAGAAAGAGGTGTGGGTTTAACTTAAAAAGCTATGGCCAGAATCCTCTTGTGAAGACACATTATAGAATTAGAAGATCTCAGAGCTGAGAGAATCTTAGGACCCACTTATTCCCATCCTTTTATTTTGTGGATGAAGATACTGAGATTTAAATCATTTTCACAGAGCTTTTAAAATGTGGAAATATGATATTAAAGTCTTGCCAACTGCCAGGTTAATTTAAAGTTTTTGGCTTTGTAGTTCAAGTTCCTATCTAATTTCTCAAAGTTCATGAACCCTTCCCAGTGGGATACAGGTCTGGGCGTGGTGCTCACTGCTGCCATCCTTTCATCCTGCTTCTTTCAGCCCACTTTCCTAGGACTCAGCTTTCTCCCACCTCTGCCGCCTCCTCTCCCATGGACACATTCAGCCCAAGGACTCCCCTTAATTTCTCCATCCACCCTTTACCATCACCGCTTCAAACATCCCCCAGCAAACTGAGACTCAGAAAGAGAGTGTCATTTAATTATGAAAACACACAGTTTTTGTTTTCCCTGAATCTGCACATTTTCCGAACAATAGGTGAAGGAGTTTTTGAAAGCCATGGCAGTGTTTTAAAAATCTCTTGTACATTTTACCAGATTAATCCTGAGCTGCTATGGGTTGTTCAAAGAAAGAAGATGATAAGCTGATCTGCATTAGGGTTGTGTAGGAGTTGGAACATAGATCTGATCAGATGTTGCTATACTTCCTTTTGCGCTTCTCTGGGGGCCCAAGTCAGAACTATGACTTTTCCCCTCATACTGGGGAGCAGGGGGTAGGCAGTTACCTTGTGTCTTAACTCAGAAGAATGAACAGGGTGAATTCCTAGCTCTCCTGTCTGCTTTAAGGTGCAGGAAACCCAACCAATAGTGGAGTAAACAAACTGGGGTTTATTTTTCTCTCATAACAGGAATCTTGGAGGTGAGGGGAAGCAGGGTCAGGTCTGTGGCTTGGTTATGCTGGAGGTCTGACAGGAGAGCTTTTCCTCGACTAACTGAAGTCTGAGTGGTAGTGGTCAGGGCCTGCAAATAAATTGACAATCGGGAATTTTCTTCAGATTAACAGGAGAAAATGTTATTACCCATGCATGCAGCAGCATTCTCTAAGGAGAAGCTCTCTGAACAGCCAGGGGTAAAGGTTGATATACAATCAGCATAGTAAGGGGGTGTTGGTGGTTAAAGTGTTGGAGGCTCTGATAAGGTTTGTTACACATTTTCACGTTTCTCATCCAGGTGCTGGTGCTAATGGTCATTCTCCTTCCTGGCTGGAAGCTCCCTGGAGGGGGGTTCGTGGCAGCAGAATTCTCACATTCTCGAGGTGCTGAGGGTAAGTCTTCTGTCTCCCTCCCACTGGAGGCTGACTTCTCAGAAAGCTCCGTTAAAACAAGGGGGGGTTAGAGAAATTTTCTGTTGTAGAGAAATTTTCTTTCTCAGTTGCTGTTTGTTCAGGTGTTTTCATTTTGAAGTATAGCCGTCCCTCTGTATCCACAGGTTTTGCATCCACAGATTTAACCAACCTCGGATGGACTGTAGTGGTTCCCTGAGTTTTGAACATTATGGAGTTGTTACACTCAGACTGCAAATTGATCAGGGAGTCCCGATGCTTCTCGAGTTTTCTCAAAGCTTGAATGTAATATATGTACTTGTGTCTGTATGTGAGCTCTTAGCTGGTTGGTCCCCGTGGTTAAAAGTAAAGTTGTAAAATCACTTCTGTCTCCAACAGGGCCATTATAATTATTAAGATGATCATTTAGGAAGCAGTGGATGCTTTGCATTCAGTTTGAGGTGATATTTTGGTAAGATTGATAGGGGCCTTTTGGGCAAATGTCCATTTTGTGGATTTTGAGAGAAAAAGAGAGGTGATCGAAGGTACCTGCACACACAGAAGGCGAAAATACTGAGCAGATGGTGTGTGTGCCTGTGGTAAGGAGGATGCTGACCGGACACAGACTCTTCTCCGGGAGAGGGGAGTGGAGGGACGGTTCTGCAGGTCAGGCCGTGTCTCCACCTCAGCTTCTGAGTGTCAGCTTTCTCACTTGTAAAACGATAACCATACGCTTTACTTTAAATGACATAATGTGTGCACATGTGCTGAATAAACTGTGAAAAGAAATTCTTCATGATTTCCCAGTACAAGCATGTACAAAAAAGAGGTCAAGTGAGTTATTCGGAGGGATTCGTGCAGTCCCTGAACGAGGCTCCTCACTGCTTTTCTGTCTTCCAAGCAGTAGTTGGGCCTCCACATGTGTCCTCATGGCTCAGCCTGCAGTGCTGGGAGCCCAGGTCCTCACTAGGAGGTAACTTCCCGTTATCGACAAAGTGTCTCTCCTTGACCAAACTTTGGTCAGGCTCCTCTGAATCTTCTTCCCAGCCAGGCCTCAACTTTGGGGGTGCTGTGTTTGCCTTTGCATCGCCCAGTTTTAGCAAGAGTCCTGCTAAGTTGGTTTAGCCAGAATCCCCCATCCTCACTATCCGATCATCCTTTATATCTGATTGGGTTCCTCACTCCCCACCCCCTTCCCCCAGGTAATATCTGATCACCCTGGCCTTCCTTTAGCAAGAATCCTGTTAGGTCAGTTTAGCAATAAGCTTACTACCCTCTTAGTAATTCTCCATTTACTGACCCTCACCCACACTCCACTCCTTGGCTGTAAAATCCCTACTTTTCCTTGTTCTATTCTGACTTGAGCCAGATCACTCTCTCCTGCAGAATCCCACTGCAGTGATCCTTACACCTACTGAAAAGGTCGTAAGTAAAATCTACCTCACCGTTTTTTTAACAGTGTCATGAAAATTTTTTTCTTTAACATATTCTGTGCTTTTCTCAGAGGCAGTAGTGTATCTTATTTCATGGACCAGCTTGTTGTAGGTAATTTTTTTTCTCCCACCTTTCCTTGCAAAATGTATATGTATGGTGAGATAAACTTCTATAAATATTTCCAGAGAGAACTATAATTCGAACTATTTGCTCCTTATGTTTGGTATACTGGTAAAGGAACCAGGCAATAGAAATGTAAAATTAGTCTGTTCTTTGGACAGCAAAAGTCTATAAAAAGGAACACAAGGATGTCTGTTCAGGTCTGCCTGTGGGAAAACAGAGGATGGAGTGGCCAAATGGGAATTGCTTCATCTAAAGATGACACGACCATTTTAGCATAGTATGGGCTGGCATCTTTGTCTTATAAGCCTGGCTTTAAGAATATTTACAACCCAGTGGTTCTAGAGTCTTGAGGGATTTTACTCCTTCTGTTCCACAGTTGTTGTTTTTTCTAACATTGATTTCTGTAGCTGTCCTCAGCTCTACCCAGTGCAGGTGGACTGTGGTTTCACAAATTTTAGATGGAGAATGTGTTTCTAGTTTTTATTTTATTTCTGTTATCACGAGGCACTTTGGACAAGTCTCAGCCTAGTGAGACAGCTCATTTTCCTGCCATCTACTGAGTACACTGGTATTAGGAGAAGCAAAAGGGATTTAAAAGAATTGTTTTTTTTTTTTTTTGGTTTGTTTGCTTATTTCCAAACCTCACCTTGTCCAGTAAGTGCTGGGAGGACTTGAAGATCCATAGCTCAGTGGAGAAAGGGCTGGAGTGGGGAAGCACTGCCATTCAAATGCACTTCCTTGTTACCAGGCCATTTTATGTTTACAAACTCTCACATTTAAAGAATCTCAAGGGGATAACTTTTCACATAGTATAGTTTTAATTCTTCTAACTGTAGGTGGAAGAGACTGAAGCCCACTAACTTTGATTTTTTTAAACTTTTACCACACAAGTAAATTTACTTTCAAATTGCTGGGTTTATGATTTCAAATTTTAATCATATGTTTAAATCTGTTCTAATTCCTTAACTGCTTTTATAAGACATACTTATACTTGGAACTGAGAATTTTCCACCTTCATGCTTACCTTCCAGTTTGGAATCCTAAGTACATCAGGAAAGCTCTCCTAATAAACACAAGAGACTCAGGAAAAGTCATGCTGTTAGAAGCCCCTTCTCAATAATGTTTGGAACATGAAAACCGAAAGATGTCTAACTGTGAGGAGCGAGGTGAGCATCCTCGTTCTTTATGTGCTTTGGTGGCTGCCTAAGTGATATCAAGTCAGAGTGCATGCCTTTAAAGCCAGCACATACTTCTGCTAAAGAGGTAACAAGAATTTGTGTGTCTGCAGATTGCATCAGAGGCCAATCAGCTTCACCCTTGCGGGTCTCCCAATTATAGGTTTAATATGGGAAAGAGAATCTAATAAGGGACCCCCTTCCTGGTGCAGATATTTTTAGAAGCATATTTAGATAACAGGGGTTCTATTCAAGTATGTCCATTATATTTAAAGGTGACCTTAGGGAGGGTGTGTGTTTTTATTATTTCCCCACAGTAGAGCCAGCCTCGTGCTGGTGCAGTCGAGCTGTCACACCTGGCTCCCTGTGATCAGAGAAGTGTCAAGAGACAGAGTGACACTCACAGGCCCTGAGAGCGGATCCAATCCATGACCTTTGCCTCATTAGCAGCCTGACCCAACCAATCAGAGAAAAGCCTGCCTTTGATTCTCTAGCACAGACATGGCTGTGACAAGGACAGTCATCACCTCCTTGGTGTGACTCCAAGTGGAAGCCCTGGTTCTCTTTGAAATGCTTTGTCAATGCAGACATACCAACGTGGGATGTCTTTCACTGTCTGTCTTTCTGCCTCTGTGGATCTCATTCTCTCTTTAATTAAAATGCTAAGATGCTCAAGTTATCCACTGATCTCATGTAAATGCAGGCAACTTTGAAATCTCCATTTTCTTTTTCTCAGAAATGCATCAATGCTCACAGATTTCACTGATATCCAATATCTAGATTTTCAGATTTTTTTTTAAATTAAAAAATTTAACTGTTCCTTTGAAAGAGTTCTAGACTTAAAAGTAAAACAGTACAAAGAATTTCAATATACCCTTTACCTGGCTTCCTCAAATGGTAACATCTTATGTAATCTTAGTATAATGATTGGAACCAGGAAAGTAACATAGGATACTCTTAACTAATCTACAGACCTTACTAAAATTTTTCCAGTTGCGCCACTAGTATCCTTTTTCTGACCTAGGATCCAGTCCAGGATCACACATTACATTTAGATGTCCTGATTTCTTAGTCTCCTCCAATCTGGGACAGTTTCTCAGTCTTTATCTTTCCTGACTTTTGAAGAATACTAGTCAGTTATTTTGTGAAAAGTCCCTCAATTTGTGGTTGTCTGTGTTTTCCTCATATCAAATTCAGATTCTGCATTTTAGTAAGACTATCACAATAGTGATACTGTGTCCTTCTCGATGCATCACAATGTTGATACGTCTCACTGTCGGCGATGCTAACTGTGATCACTTAAGATAGTGTCTGCCACTTTAAAGGGACTATTTTGCCCTTTGAAATTAAAAAGTATGCTGTGGAGAGATACTTCAAGATTATATAAACATATTGTTTCTCATCATATTTACTTACACCTTTGGGTTTTTGCAACCAAAAAGTGTTAGTGGATGAATAAAATCAAAGAAGAACTAAATAAGTGCAGTGATACTCCATGACCATGGATAGGAAGATTCAATACTGTTATAACGTCATTTCTTCTCAATTTGATCTATAGATTCAATGTAACCCCAGCCAAAATCCCAGCAAGTTATTTGGTGAATATTGACAAACTGGTTCTAAAGATATGTAGAGAGGCAAAGGACTCAGAATAGCCAACATGATATTGAAGAAGAACAAAGTTGGAGGACTTATGCTACCTGACTTCAAATCTACTATAATGCTTAAGTAATCAAGACAGTGTGGTTTTGGAGAAAGAACTGACAAATCGATCAATGGAACAGAAGAGAAAACCCAGAAATAGACCCACAGAAATATAGTCAGGAGACCTCTGACAAAGGAGCAGAAGTAATACAATGGAGCAAAGATAGTCTTTTCAATAAATGGTGCTGGAAAAACTGGACATCCACTTGCAAAACAGTGAATCTAGACATAGACATTACACCCATTCCCAAAATTAACTCCAAATATATGAGAGCCCTAAATGTAAAACCCAAAACTATAAACTCCTAGAAGATAACATAGGAGAAAACCTAAATAACCCTGAATATGGCAATGACTTTTTAGATACAACACTAAGGCACAATCCATGAAGAAATAATTGATAAACTAGATTTCATTAATATTAAAAATTTCTGCTTTGCGAACGACAGTGTCAAGAGAATGGGAAGACAAGCCCAAACTGAGAGAAAATACTTGCAAAAGGATAAAGGATCTTATCCAAAATATGCAAAGAACTCTTAAAGCTCAACAACAGTAACAACAACAGCAACAAACAATTAAAAAATGAGCCAAGGACCTTAGCAGACAGCTGTTATCTGTAGTTGATAAATAAGGATATAAAAAGATGCTCCACACCATGTGTCATCAGGGAAATTTGAATTTAACAAAAATGAGATAACACTATACACCTATTAGAATGGCCAAAATCCAGAACGCTGATAAGACCAAAAGCTGACAAGGATGTGGGCAACAGGAACTCACATTTATTGCTGGTGGGAATGCAAAATGGTGCAGCCACATTAGAAGGCAGTCTGGTGGTTTCTTAGAAAATGAAACATACTTTACCGTGTGATCCAATATTGGTTCTCCTTTTACCTAAGGAGTTGAAAACTTAGCGTCTAACAAAAACCTGTTTATAGAAGCTTTATTCATAATTATTAAAACTTAAAAGCAACCAAGATGTCCTTCAATAGGTGAATGGATAAACTGTGGTATATCCAGACAATGGAATATTATTCAGCACATTATTCAGTTGCTGGTGGAGAAAAGGAGCCCTTTCCCCCTAGTGTTCCACCATGCCATGTGCTCAGTATCCCATGTCAAAGACAGCAAACATGCCAATCATCAGACATTGTGAGTTTAGTTCCTTCCAAGTCTCTGGGTAGATAATCATATTTCTAGTTCCTGGAAATCTGATACTCCACCTAAGTGTTTATTAATAGACAGGGCTGTCTTGCTTGCTCGAAAAGAGCTAAAAGCTCTTTATAACATGTTTAAATTGAATATAAACCAACATTTATAGAGTGGTTAAGTAATTCAACTGCATTAGTAAAATGACATGCTATTTACAAATGAAATACTCAAACCAACTGTGGTCTACATAATTCTCCCCACCCCTTCTCATCACTTCCTCCTTTTAATGTTCTCTTTGAACATTATTCAAAAAGTATGACTAATTGGTCTGACTCTAACAATGTTAGATCCCCCCACCTTATTTCCTTAAAGAAATTTGGCTGTAGTTTTCCTATTTAATCTGAAGCTGTAATAAGAGTGATTGTCGTTTACCAAGTAGGATTATATAGCATTTGCCACTTGGTGAGTGGCAACACTAGACAAAAATAGCCCAAGTAGTGATGTGAATGTGCTACCCAGATCATAAACGACTATGAGTCCCCGTCTCCCTACACATTCTGTCTGTGAGCCAAGGAAGTATGTGTGGCTGAGTTGAGTGAGGAGAGGGGGTTGGAGGGAGCAGAGGAAGGTATTTTTTGGTCGTAGGAATGAGCTTTCCTCAGGGCATGTGAGAACAGTGTTTGTCCCTCTTGGATGTTACCATAGGTACCTCCAGAAATGCCTTATAGCAGCTGGGGAGCAGAGGCCGGGTCTTGTGAGGGCAGCTGCCCACTCCCCTGAACAGCCACAGGAGGGGAGCTGGGGCCATGGAGCCTCGCACCCCAACTGACTGCAGACTGTGACCCTGACTTCCTGCCAAGGCTGCACTCACTTTGTTTTAATACATACCAGTCCTTTTCCCTGTTCCAGAACTGAGTTTGAGTGCTTTCATCTTGGGAAATTTACTTACCAGCTAGATATGGTAAAGGCTTCCAATTTAATGTAGAGGTTGTAGTAAATAAGAAACCCAGGAAGATTAACCAAGTTTTTAAAGTACTCTTAGCAGGAAAAATAATGAGTGAAGAAAAGGGTGAACTACTGTAAAGTATGGCCCCATTGACGGCCTTCTTGGGAAAGCTATTTTGACGTTTTTCAAATAAATAGCAAATTGAAAAAAGAACGCAAAAATTGTACACACACAGTTATCATGACTCCAGAAAATAAATTAGTGCATATTACTATGATTGGGAAGAAACACAATAGAATGTTAAAAATGTCATTTCAGCATGATAGGGAATATGGATGAATTTCGTCTTCCTTTTACTTTTTCTTGTTTCCTACACTTTCTATAATCATGAATATCTTTTCATAATAAAACAAAATGGATAAACTAAGACACATACACACACATGTACATGTACTGAAAATATATTGGAAACAGAATTTTAAATCATACTAACTACTGGGTTTACTTGGATTCTGAAATTCCCAGTATAATCCCATTTTGAGTTGATAGCATTGTCTTCGGGATCTCATTTTAAAATATAAAGTACTGCATAGTAGAGAGTAATGTTAATCCATTAACACCTCAGAAGGAAAAATGTATCTGATTTTCTAGCCTGGCCGACTGCAGGGCATGGGAGATGTGTAGGTGTTTTTTTTTGTTTTTACTTCTTTATTAGAGTATAATTGCTTTACAGTGGTGTGTTAGTTTCTGCTTTATAACAAAGTGAATCAGTTACACATATTCATATGTTCCCATATCTCTTCCCTCTTGTGTCTCCCTCCCTCCCACCCTCTCTATCCCACCCCTCTAGGTGGTCACAAAGCACCAAGTTGATCTCCCTGTGCTATGTGGCTGCTTCCCACTAGCTATCTACCTTACGTTTGGTAGTATACATATGTCCATGCCTCTCTCTCGCTTTGTCACAGCTTACCCTTCCCCCTCCCCATATCCTCAAGTCCATTCTCTAGTAGGTCTGTGTCTTTATTCCTGTCTTGATGGAGAAAGACCCAGGTCTTGGAAACTTCTGGCTGGTGGAGGTCACAGCTCTTTAAGCAAATGCCTGGGAGGAAGTGGCACTGAAGAGGTTTTCAAGGTAGAAAAAGGTGGTCTGGCATATGAGGAGGGTTAAGGAGAATGGGGTGGGAAGAACAGCAAAAACCAAACTTGCTTTATGTTTTAGCCGCGTATCATTCTGCAGCAAGCATGCTTGTTCATAAATCTTTGTGCAGATATCTGTTTCTTTAGGATAAATCCCTGAAAGTAAAAATACTGTATCAAAGGGTGTGGATAATCTAAGACTTTCAATAGTCAATTTCACGCACATTCTAGGTGAAAAGCACTATTTAGTATGAGCCAGATTGAGAGCACCTGACCCTGAAGAATTTCCATGAGACTTTACACAAAAAGGAAAAGCCAGTCACTCCTCAGGCTCTCAGGACTTTCAGGAGGACTTAAATGGCTGCATAGGAAGTGATTTTGAAGTCACTTGGTCTGAGGAACAGCTGGAGTTAGCCTGAAAGTTGAACACACACCATCACCAGGGCTCTAACCACCAGCCCCCCGATCTCAGCGTGCACTTTCAAGCAGACCTCTTTGTTTACAGCAGTCAAATGCCACTGTCTACTAGGGATCAAATGAACTGAAAATAAGCTCTGGAAGGCTGACAGCTTTAATTGTCATTTAACAGACCCATTTCCTAAACTCCCTAATATCTTGTGTTGTGATTGTCAAGGGTCCCATGATTAAATCTAGTTTAAATTGATGCTCAATTTGGCCAGGATTGAAGAACTACTGGGTGGCAATTGTGCAACATAACTGGGTAAAATTCCTTACATCTGTTGGTGGTTAAAGTATTTGAACTTTAATACTTAAAATACAGCCCATCTGGAATCCTTAAATGAAAGCTTTAATTCTCCGAGAAAGGATTTGAAGGCCTCTTTGTCTTCCACAGAAGGTTTTAAAAGGCAGTCAGCAATTAATGAACGACATCATGGGCAAAATAAAATTCTTTTTTAAACCGGATTTTAATAGGCTCGTATCTCAACCTTGGCTGGGTACTGTTTAGGATGAAAGGATGCTGGTTATTTGTATGACCTCTGGGAGACCTATGATGACTGGGGGAAAGAAATTATAATCCTTCAGCCATTCATGCTTGGAAGATTACCTTCAATAGGCACATAAATTATCCATGTCGTGCTTTCCTTTTGGGGAACATTCAGAGGCTATTACAATAACCAGGAAGTACATAATGGATCAATATTTGCTGCGCTCGTCTTTTTTGTTGTTGTTGCTCTTTTCCCTCATTCTCTGTTAGGGACATCCTTGTCAGTTAAAAAAGTCTGGATATAGGTTCTGCACGTAAGGTTTTCCTCTGCTTTTCCTGAGCTACCTTCTGTAACACATGCCAGCCACACTTACACTTCATGAGGTTCTCATTAAACCTTTACATGAGATTGAGTCCTGCCACGTAAATTAGTAGAGCTTCTCTGAGAGACCTCCTTAAGGATTATGTGCCTTTTATTGCCAGCAATCCAAAAGCAGGTTCGTTACAAACATGAGTGAGACAGGAGACACCACAGTATGCTCCCTTCAAAAGCCTTAAGGCTATTTCTCCTACCTTTAAGAATATGTGGTACTTTGGGCATGACAGAAAGTGAGAAATGATGTTTCCAAATCCCTGACACATATGTCTACACCTCAGAATTCTTGGTAATGATAGTAACATTGAAAAAGTCACCATTGGGTGGAAAAATCTTTTGGGGATCAATGCAGTGGTATGTTGCCCAAAACTGGGGTTAGTAAACCATCCTGGGTTATAAGAAGGGGATGATGTGGTAGAAAAAAGAAAATTCAATAGATAGTATCTAATGTGGAAGATAAAATGAGTTTTAAGATAATAGTTCACATTTTGGGGGAATGCTTAATTTTTCTCTAATTCTGTGTGGCCTTTACTATAAGCTCTTTCACAAAGTGCCAGTTGTGTTTTAAATATAAAACCAACAGAATTTGCTGTGATAAAATTTCTTGCCCTCAGATGTGCTGATGAATAAGAGGCTAATATACAAAGGGACACGTTTCATTTTTACTTATGTAAATAGAAGATATAGAAAATAATGTGAATCTGAAATAAACATTTTTTAAACTCCTGAAAAACACCCCTAGATATATTCCTCTGGTTGAGAAAGATATCCTAGTTTCTTTTTCAAGATTCAAAAGCAAGGGCCATGAGCTGGAGCTCTTTGCTCATTTGAAGTAAATTGCCTTGACAGTGCATAAGAGAGAGCCGAGCACTGAGATAATTGGGTTCAAAACAAGTGTTTGCAGAGTGGAGATAGGAAGCTCTATGTACAGATGAAAATACGTGTAAATGAATGACTAGGTTAAAGGTTGTATCTGGGAAAGGATACAAGTAAGGATCGTAATTAAGTTAGAGCATAAAAGGAGAGGATATTTGAATACTCATTTGGGAAACAAAACTCCCTACTGTGTGCATAGCTGAGCATTTGGTGGAATTCAGGCACCTGCTGCAGCGGGCACCATAGCTGGAGCCGCATCAACATCTCTCACCCTCTCGAAGGTCACCTGCATCTTTGGTGGGTGGCCCCTGACCACACTGAGGACTTTCTCCCTCAAGCATGTGGCTCTTTCTGCCAGAGGGTGTTCTCTGACCACCGGAGTGTGTCCTGCCTATGCACCGTGCAGGCCAGAAGCTCTGGAGAGTTGAGGAAAGTCTCAGAGTAACCTTCAAACAATGAGGGATATGAGTTAATGGCTAAATGGTCCTTGGTGGGACAGTTCTGGGATGTGAGATGCAGTATTTCAGAAGCTTCCAGCAGGACTGAGGCATAGCTGCCCACGGTGGTAACTCATTTACTGGTACACCCTTCATTTGTTTTCCTCCCTTCCTTGGCTTGCATCCCCTGAGTTACACCCTGCTTCCTGGGATCACTTCCCAAATAAACTACTTGTACTCAGATTTTTTCCCAGGCTTTGCTTTGGAAGGAATCCAAAGTAAGATACATGCTGAATAGATGTTTGATAGAGAAAAATTGGGGGCATTTTATTAAAAAATACTGACCTTGCTTGACTGACATTCAGAACAGAGTTTAATAGGAGCTGGGCCTATGTTGATGGATAGGAGTTAGGAGAATTCATGAAGGGAAATATTTGAGGGAAATAGCAAGATTTCTTCCCAGGGTGGTTGCAGTGTAATTGATTGACAGGTTGCAGTGGAATGCGGTTCTTAGCTTTGGGCATGGTCACAAAGTTTGCATCATCAATAATGATTGGCAATGGAAATAGGAAGAAAAGAGTTGGGGGGAAACCCCACAAGGAATGAATAATTGTGTGTTTAGCACGTGAAGTCCTTAGAATTTCAGGTCTTTTCCTTCACCTGGCTGTATCATTGTATCCTTTCCAGTGGGACTGGTGGAAACATTCGCATGCACATCCACAGCTCCAATTTTTTCTTCTCTTTAGAAAAAGACTGATGCGAGGAAATGACAGAAAGGAAACCCAATGTTCTTGGGTTTCTAAATGACCCCAGAGTGTGTAATGTGTGTGTGGTTTCTAAATGACCCCAGAGTGTGTAATGTGTGTGTGTGTGTTTTTTTTTTCTGCCTGCCTCAAACATCTCAAGAAACAAACAAACGAACAAAAAATGCCTTGTTACAGAAGGACACTTGCTAAATGGTTCAGATTGACAAGGATACATTAGAGCTGTTTATTCTTTTAAGAATCATCATGTAGTTGGATCCTCTTAGCCTTCCGTGATACCCGTTAACCTAGGGGTTTTTTTGAAGCTGATAATACAGTGTTTCTTATTTTTTTAAATTCTTTCCCTACTTAGCCTTTTTACAAATTTACAGTTCTAGTTTGGACTAGTAAGGTTGTTACCTTTCTGGAACTATCTGAGTGAGTTTATAACCCATAGGGCCCAGGTCTGCTTTCAAGGCTATGCGTTGAATTAGGAGATGACAGGATGACAAGAGTAAAATGGAAGTGCTTCTCCCCACCAGCCTCTCTCACCATCTGATATGCGGAATTTTTTCCAGCTTTCACAGCTGAGGCATTGCTAATTGTTGAATTTGCATTAAGATTGTAAGCTCTGGCAAGCCTGAAATTCATTTTGGCTCATTTCCTCAGCCTCATTCCACAAATAGTATCTCCAGCCCCAAATGCTGAGGCCAAGGGAGAAGATCCCAAGCAGAGTAAGACATAACTTAGGCCTTTCCTTATTGTAGAATGATGCATTTGATAGAAGTAAAACGAGTTCTAAAAATTAGAAAATGTTCCCTTAGCAATACCTTTGATGTGTCATTGTAAGCCAAATTATTTCACATTCTGTGGAGGAGGGACTGAGTTTTTCTACATTAGGGCAATTTGGGCAGAGGGAAGATTAGTTCTTTGAGGGGAATTCTGATCACTTCCCTCAAGTTTCTTTCAGTTCTGGCAACAACTCAGAGACGGTGGCTATGTGGGAGGTCAATCTAAGTTTAAATCAACACTGACTCAACAATATATTCAAGCCTTGCTTCGGGATTCGTCATGTGGTGACAGCAAAAACAATTTCAAGGGTAAATGAACATTTTTGGAAGGTGGGGATTTTTTTGACGCTGAAAATACTGCATTAAATGGTCATGCTTCTCTGAGTTATAAAGAGCTAATGTGGACCGGTTTAAATGGTGTGATTTTTTTTTTTTTCTTATAATTTCAGTTGACTTTACAGAAAATGAGATTGGGCGTGTCATAGGGAGGAGTCACACTGAAAACCCACCTCCGCTTCTTCCCTTATTAATCACATGCTGTCACTTTCTAGAGAGCAATTAGAATAAGCAACAACTTCTTCATCTTAAAATTAGCTACTAAGAGCATCTTTCTGTATTCAGAGATTTGATAAACACTCTTAGCTCACCTACCTACATGGACCCTAATGTTATAAAATGTGATCCCTTCTCCTCAGCATTTTTCCTAGACCGATGAGCCATTATTATTTTATTAATGAATGAAGAATGCCTTTAGATGTCAGTTATCAAATTGGCAAATAAACCTGTTTAATAGCCAAGATAAGAACAAAAGAAGAGACTTAAAAAAAAAAAAAAGGGCAAGCCATCCCCTCCTCCAAATGAGAAATTCAAAGGAACGTGGTTGGTTAGATGGAGTCTGAGAGGAAACAAGTGTGAGACCAATAAGTCACAGATTTTATTGCATGTTTTGAATTTTGAATTGTTTTGGGATAATATGGAAGCAATTGTAAACAACTGGGGCAGTTCAGCTCTTAAACAATTTGCATATAAATAGGAAAAATTATCATACTAGGGTTATTTATTTCTTGATGAAGAGAGCAGAAACAACATTAAGACCTTGTGATCAGCTTCTCTGGATGCCTGAGTTTATATAAATGTTTACATTGAAGGAAAAGAACTGAATTTGTAGACCTAACTTTAAGAACTCAGATTGGAAGCAGAATTGGGGAGTGGAGGTGGGGAATAAAGAATGATATTACAGGTTTTCCGTTGCTACATAATAAATCACTCCAAAACTGAGTGACTTAAACAACAATCCTTTTATCATCTCTCATAACTTTTATGAGTTGCGAATGCAGGAGTCACTCAAGTGGGTGCTGCTGGTTTGGAAGCTCTCATGCTACTGCATCCAGACCGTGGTTGGAGCTGTAACAGGAGGCCAGGAGCAGCTGAGCAGTGGCTGGGCAATCTCTCTTCATGATGCAGCTCCAGTGCTGCTTCATGCAGTCTTTCCACATGGGCCAGTTTGGGCTTCTTCACCGCATAGCAGTTTCAAGGCAGTTGGACAGCTTACCTGGAGGCTCAGGCTACTGCCAGAGCTCCGGCGAGCAAGGTGCATCAATGTTTATGACATAGTCTCAGACATCATTCAGTGTCATTTCTACTGTGTTCTGCTGGCCACCAGTAAGTCACGAACCTGCCCCGATTCAAGGGGAGAGGAAGGAAAATCGACCTCTTGATGAGGGAGTGTCACATTTCTAGAAAAGCTTAGGAACAGGAGATGCTCTAGCAAAGAAAACAGTGGTGTGCCCTCTGCGTGCCACACCCTCTCCGCTCAGTTGGGCACGCCCTCCATGCTACACCTCCTCTGCCCTTATCCTTTTAATCCCAACCTGCTTTAGCTTGTTTGTATTTTCCTTGTTATGAATTTGTGGATCCACACCTGGAAGTTGTTGCTCCTGGCTCCTCCTGGGTTTGTGTCCTTCAGAAATTGGGTATCCCCTCCCTGTAAGTGTTCTGGTTTCTCTGAGCATTTTGCATGAGCACTTTCTACCTTAGTCCTTGTCCCCAAAGGACTTCATCCCTTCTCCCACATTGCTAGCTCATTCCCCGTTGCCCCAGTGAGTGACATGGGAGATTCAGGTGAAGTAGCAGGATAATATTGGCTCAGTCAGGACTAGGGAAAGACATTTTAGGTTTTGCATTTTGCACCAACCTCGTCTTTGAGGAGTTGGTGAAGACAAAGCTGAAAAACAAGACAAAAGCTGAGTTTGTACATAAAAAGTTAGGGCTACAAAAAGTCCAGCCTGCATTTTACAAATGAGAGAATTGAGGCCCGGAGAGATCTCCTGATTTCCTCACTAATGTTAGTACAGGGTACTTGAATTCAGGTCTCCTGACTTCATGTAGACACACATAGAACAAAAGTTTTCTGTGTACCAAACAGAGTCACTAGCAACCCACTTGTTAATCTTTTTTTTTTTAATTGAAATAGAGTTGATTTACAATACTATAATAGTTTTAGGTGTACAGCATAGTGATTCAGCATTTTTGCAGATTATACTCCATTAAAAGTTATTACAAGACAATGGCTATAATTCCCTGTTCTATACAATATATTCTTGTTGCTTATTTATTTTATACATAGTAGTTTGTATCTCTCAATCCCATACCCCTAACTTGCCCCTCCCCCCTTCTCTCTCCCCTTTGGTAACCACTGGTTTGTTTTCTATGTCTATAACCCTGTTTTTATTTTTCTATATATATTTGTTTGTATTATCTTTTATGTTCCACATATAAGTGACATCATACAGGATTTGTCTTTCTCTGTCTGACTTATTTCACTAAGCATAATATTTGCCAGGTCCATCCATGTTGCTGCAAATGGCAGAATTTCATTCTTTTCATGGCTGAATAATAGTCCATTGGATATACATGCCACATCTTCTTTATCCACTTGTCTGTTGATGGGCATTTGGGTTGCTTCCATGTCTTGGCTATTATAAATAATGTTGCTATGAACATTGGGGTACATGTATCTTTACCAATTAGAGTTTAGTTTTTTTCCAGATATATACCCAGGAGTGGAATTGCTGGATCATATGGTAGTTTTACTTTTAGGTTTTTGAGGAACCTTCATACTGTTTTCTATAGTGGCTGCAGTTTACGTTCCCGCCATCAGTGTAGACTTTTTAATGATGTCCATTCTGACAGGTATGAGGTAACATCACATTGTGGTTTTGATTTGCATTTCTTTAATGATTAGCAATGTTGAGCATCTTCTCATGTGCCTGTTAGCCATCTGTATGTCTTCTAACATACCTTTAATCTTGCTTTGTTTGTTTTTAGAAGAAACTGTCAATAGTCATTTAAATACTCTTGTTTACTTTTTAACCTTCCAAAAAATAGTACTCTCAGAATTTAAAACACAAGAGCTATTTAGGTGCTTTGAATGATGGAAACAGGTTCTCTTCTCTTGGGCTGACTCTACAGGGGGCTCAGGAACACCTGCACATCTTTTAATCTGTCCATCTACTCTCAGACTTAGCTAGTACCTGAGGTCTGACTCAGGTGAATTGGGAGCAACATTGCTGATGTATCTTCATCCTTATCCCTTGGACAAAATGGTTCTGAGCTGCAGCCAAAATTAGAAAAAAAATTTGAGAGGCAAGCTTTTGTCCAGTGACCCCTTCCTGCATCCTCAGTGTTAAGGTCTAGCTAGTGGGGAAGGGCTGTCGGTAGAGAGTAAGCTGCTGAGAATTCTAAAAGAACTTCCTGTCCTGCCCCAGGCTTTTCAAAGTAGAGATGTATCAGATTTGGCCAGATGGTTCCTTGGGCAGTATCTGATTTTCTTTCCTTAGGTGATGCAATGAGGTAATGTGTTGTCTATAAATGTTAAACAGTTAGACACAAGTTAGTCATCATAGTGGCAGCAGATTGTAAGGGAGAAAGTATGGCCTTTGGAATCAGAGACCCAGGGATCCAATTTTAGCCACATTACCTAACGGCTGGTGAGCTTGGTAATACAGTTTTTTTTTTTTTTTTTTTAAATTTTAGGTTCATAGTCTGTAAATTAAATCATGCCTATCATGGGCTGAATTGTGTCCCCTCCTTCCAAAATTCATATTTTGAAGTTCTAACCTTCAGTCCCTCAGAATGTGACTGTATTTGGAAATATGTCTTTAAAAAGGTAATTAACTTAAACTGAGGTCATATGGGTGCGGCTTAATGCAATATGACTGCTGTCCTTATAAGAAAAGGAGATTAGAACACAGATGCACACAGTGGGAAGACCATCTATAAGATGAGAATGGCCATCTATAAGCCAAGGGGTCTTAGAAGAAACCAGTCATGCCAACACTTTGATCTTGGACTTCTACCAGCCAGAATTGTGAGAAAATAAATTTCTGTTGTTCAAGTTGCCTAGTCTGTGTTACTTTGTTAGGCAGACCCAGCAAACTTAGGCAGTGCCTTTGGAAAGGTTTTTAAATATTTAAATCACTGTCTAAATATAAAATTATTAGTAAAACAATATTAGTAGCTACTGTCCCAAATCTTTTGAGACTGAAGGAATTTGAGAATTGGGGAATTGGGCAGATTCACAAAGTGCCCAGCTATGGAGATTTCTCTAGAACACTAGTAATCAGTGTGTCAAAGGGTGGTTCTTGACCTGGGCTCACTTAATAGCAAAATGTGATGGAAACTGAGGCATTTCCTAGCTCTGGCCAGGCTATGTCAGGGAACCCAGAAAGACAATAAGGAAGCTCTTTGTTGTTCTGTGGTCCTACATTAGTTAATGACTATCTTTCAGCCCAGAAGGAGAATCTAGTTCCCTGATTATCACTCAGAATTCCCAAGTGTAGCTGCATTGGCAGCCAATTTCTAAGAAAGAGTTGGAGCCATGGGATGAAAGTGTGCTTATTACTTAGGAAAATGGAATCACCTCAGGTGATTTGTAAGGGGCAGAATAAATGCACTGAAGTCCGGATGCTTATTTTTATTTGTGTTGGCTAGAAGTAATTTTTCTAGTCTATACTTTTCAACTCAATGTTTATTTAGTCAAGCTCCTGGAGTACTGGGCACTGCCCTGAGAGCATTGTGGGGTAGATTGAATACACAGAAATCATGAGCCCTTTCTTTGAAGCTGATACAACATAATTTGTGTGCAGCAGGCTGACAGCAGCCAGGCAGTCACGTATCGGGTTTGCAAGGAAAACACGTATGTAACGTTAAGTTGGGGGGAAATTTCTGTACTTTCGTCTTTTATTCTGAGAAGACATCTTTTTAGAGTCTGCATAGAGGAGTCAGTCGTTTTCTATTAAAAATACTTGGAATCCATATTTAGGGCATTCAGAGCAGATTTTAATTTAGTATCCTCCTCTCCCTTCTCCTCTCCTCTACCTTCCTAAACCATGTTATGTTATACTTTCCTTGGGCAAGTCTTCAGGAGCTCTGACCCCGTCAAGAGAATTGTAATGAGAACCCGGGCAAAAAGGATTATCAACTTGGAAGCTGAGTATGAAAGGAATAGATTCTTCAACAACTTCTGCATGATACCCCAATTTGTAATTCAGGTTTTTTTTAACATCTTTATTGGAGTATAATTGCTTTACAATGGTGTGTTACTTTCTGCTTTATAACAAAGTGAATCAGTTATACATATACATATGTTCCCATATCTCTTCCCTCTTGCGTCTCCCTCCCTTAAATGATTACTTCTTTTTTTTCTTTTTCTTTTTTTTTTTTTTTTGGCCTTGCGGCATGTGGGGTTTTAGTTCCCTGACCAGGGTTTGAACCTGCACCCCTCGCATTGGAAGTGTGGCATCTTAACCACTGGACCACCAGGGAAGTCCCTTGTAATTCAGTTTTTTTGTTTGTTGGTTTGTTTATTTTGCAGTACGCGGACCTCTCACTGTTGTGGCCTCTCCCGTTGTGGAGCACAGGCTCGGGACGTGCAGGCTCAGCGGCCATGGCTCACGGGCCCAGCCGCTCCGTGGCATGTGGGATCTTCCCGGACCGGGGCACGAACCCGTGTCCCCTGCATTGGCAGGCGGGCTCTCAACCACTGTGCCACCAGGGAAGCCCTGTAATTCAGTTTTTAAAGAACAAAACTATGAGGATTAAAGCACTCAGTTTGATAACAATGAGCTACACAAAAATTATAGTGAATCAGAACAAGTTATCATCAGTGGAGTGCTTTGATCAACCTAAGATGAAGGAAATTTGTAACTATAAATGGTTCCTTCTTAATCAGAGTGTGTTGCTCTGTTTTGGGGGTGAAATTCAGGATAGGTAATGATGGTAAACATTAGCAAAGGAACAATTACCCTGTAGGATTTGTCAGGGCATTTCATTTCTATCACTTACAGAAGCAATCATTTCATTAGGAATTTTATCACTAATTTCATTTTCTAAAAATGAATCCTTTAGAAAAAAAAAGATGAGTTAAAAGCGCTTTCACAGAAGACACAGACTTAAAAAAATTTTAAAAATGGGTTACCAAGTTAGAACTCCTTGAGGTCAGGGCAAGGTGAAATACATAGATAAATTAGGCTGGAGAGGAAGCAGCAATGGTAGTCTTAGGAGAGATTCAAGCTGGACATGGCACTTCTCTTACCTGTGACGGTACCTGAGGCAGTTATTCCTTCTGCTGAGGAAATATCATGATCATCTTCCCCTTCTCCTTCCTCTTAAATATCTCCCTACAGAGTCGGGAAGAACGGTCTGGTAGTTGATTTTCGTGGCTTTAGAAGACACACTGTAGTCTCAGCCCATGTACCAAATGCCTGGACCCATTACAAATCTTCGGGGAGTTTGTAGAGACTATGCGTGCCAACCCACCTTGAAATGACTCAGGACGAGTGAACTGTAGGTCCAGAGCAACAGACCTGCCGAACAGTGGCACGCCAGTGGGTATAGCTGTTAAGAGGTGGGATGGGCCAGTGTTGGTGTTTTTATTTCCTTTGAATTCCTGTTAGCAGCGAGGGCTATCTGAGTTCTGGTAGTTGTGTGCACAAGGGACAGTAGGGTTGGCTTAGCCCAGGGCAGTATGAGCATCAGTGGAGGAATGCTTTAGCAAAGACTTGCTTGTACCTGGCCTAATATACTGCCACCCAACACATCTTTTGGTGAGCAGGTTGGAAGGACAGTAGATGCTATAAATCCTTGCGTAAGTACCCTGGGTAAGCACTTGGATATAACTCTCCCTTGGAGACTGGGGGGACCCTGGCCGGGCGTGGGCGTATACTGATGAGTCTGAATTCTGTCAGCCAACTTTCTAGAGCACATGCTCAGAAACTGTTAATACGTTTTTTGTTATTATTGCTTTACTCTTACAAGGAAAGAAAAATACGTCATTTTGGAACACTGAGAAAATAAAAGAAAGAGAAATAAGATAATAAGGATGGACCGAAACTTTCCACCTGAAGACAGCCACAATTAACATACAAGTGCCCATTTTTCTGATCTCTTTTCTTTGCATATACATTTATACATATACACACTGCAAGTGTAGAATTACCAAAATGTGATAATTTTATTATAACCATTGTTTTTAATGGTTGCATAATAGCCATTCAAAGATGATACCATAATTTATTTAGACAAGACTCTATTGTTTGACATTTCAGTTGTTTCTGAATTTCTCTTAGCATAAACCACACTGTCCTGAACATTTCCGTAGAGAATTACGTGCATGCATCCATGACTATTTCCTTGGGATGAGTCTCTGAGGAGAATCAAGAACTTCTGATACATATAACCAAGTTGCCATCCTAAAAATGTGTGTGCATTCATCGTGCATTGAACACATGTTTACTAACTGAGCACTCAGTCTATGGTCAGGATTGTGCTCTGAGATGGGGACGTAAGCAGTGAACAAAACAACATAAACCCTGTCCTCACAGAGACAACCACTAAAGATGTAAACAGCAGTGTTGGATGTCACATGGGGGAGACCCTGGGGCCACTGGGGCTTCAAGCAGAACCACACAGAGCTCCCAGTAGTGTGTGGGTACTCCTGTGCCCCTGAGGCCTGGCCAGGATATTCTAATAGCATTTCACTTGTGTTGTACATTGAAGCACACAGAGACAGGGATCGTGCGCAGAACACTGCTGTGCGTTTGTACATCTGTACAGTCCAGGCACAAGGAGTGGTGTAATCTTTTATGATCCCTGTCTCACTTAGGATTCAGTCTTACGAAGCACCTTGTTCAAAGATTTAAGTTTAATAAACAGAATCGGCAGCCTGGAGAGGGAGTAGTTTCTCAGGTTGCTGAGCCGAGCCGTCTGCTCTCAGCTGCGCTCCTCCCTGACGGAATGAGTCACCCACCCATCTGGGGGGGACCTTTTGATCAGCCTTCTCTTAGGGCATACGATGAATTCATTGCATTTTTTTTTTTCTTTTTATACAAGCGTATGTCTTTTTTTTCTAGATTGTGAGTAACTTGATGAGTTATACTCACAGTTCCTGGATTCAGGAACTCAATGATGCTGAAAAGATGGTTGACTGATTGACCGAGTGACTGAATTATTTCCACTTGACTGGTTTACTACTCATTTGGTAGGACTCTGGGTTTAAGTTATAGAACTCAGACTTGCTTAAAGAGGCTATTTAAAATAAAATAAAAATATTAACATATTAACGAAAACAAATATTAAGCTTCTCAATTGAAACTTTCCTCTCAAGTCCTTGATCCCCTAAAGTCTTCCTTTATTGTCCCAGGCTAGAGGAAGACGACTCGTCACCACTTTAGTGGCACAGCAGACTGGAAAGTCAGGCTTGGGGAAGAGATCGTAGAGTTCTATATGAGGGAAGCCTTAAGTGGATGACAGATGGAGAAACCACTCCCTGTTGCAGGTTGGTAATGGAAAGGAGAGAAAAGCCCAAGCTGGACATGTGCCCAAGAGGGGCAGGTGTGTTAGGTAAATTGAGGGAAGCACAGAGGACAATGGTTTTCTGTCTCATACCCCGGGAAGCTTCAGGGGCTGGGCCAGAGAGGCACCCTGGTGCAAGAAGTCTCAGAGGAGAATGCAGCTGAGGCTCAGTGTGCTCTGTAGCCAGTGAGGGTTGAGGGGCACTGGAGGAGGTGCTACTGGAGTGCAAGCAGAGAGAGGCTAGATCGTGAGTTACACACTCCAGGGGTTGCAGCTGTGAATTTTGTCAGGGTGTAAGCAGTGGTCAGGTGGACAAGAGACACCTGACCTGAGGCCAGAGGAACCACGGAGCTCTAAGAACCTCTGTGCTCCAGAGCCCCAGGGCCGTGTGAGCTCTGTTCCCTTTATTCAACCCAATACCATCAGGAGGGAGCTCGCAGATACAGGAGAGAGTAATTATCCCAGATTAGAGAAAGTCAAGTACATTTTCTCTCCACGAAGACCAGATAAAATTTATATTTTCTCTGCATCTGAGTGGAACTGTGAACAATTTTGCAACTCTTTAGATTAGTTTATCCGTGAGGGGGAATTTATTGGTTCACAGAATCCAAAGCGTTGTAAAGGACACAGACTAAGCTGTGAGAAGGGTACAGTCTAACCGGGGTGGGGGCAGGAGCTCAGATTTTCTTTTTTGAAAAACTCCAAGTGTTTTTATTTTTTTAATTATTTATTGATTTATCTGTTGGCTGCATTGAGTCTTCACTGCTGTGCACAGGCTTTCTCTAGTTGTGGAGAGCGGGGGCTACCCTTCATTGTGGTGTGTGGTCTTCTCAGAGTACAGGCTCAGTAGTTGTGGTACACGGGCTTAGTTACTCTGTGGCATGTGGGATCTTCCCGGACAAGGGCTCAAACCTGTGTCCCCTGCATTGGCAGGCGGATTCTTAACCACTGTGCCACCAGGGAAGCCCCAGATTTTCTCTTCTTCTCATGTCTGCTTTGTTCACTACTGACCTACTTTCTCACTACTGACTAGGTCCTCCACATGGAGAAGTTTGATATTCTATACTTTGATATTCTATACCATTAGAGGAAGGGAAATTTCCCTCAAGGTTGTTTGGATCTCAAGTTCAAAATCCCAGGGAATGACTGTATTAGCTTATGAGTTGGGTGTCCCACGTGGACCAGTCAATTGTATAGTCCGGGGGATGCTATTTTCAATGCCCCTCCTCCCTCTTGGGTGAGTTGCCTGATGTTGAACCAACAAACTGTGGTTAAGGAGTCAGGGACACATAAGTCCAGAGTGGTTCCCATGGTGGCCATGCACTGGAGGGATAGTTCCCAGGAGAAGGAAGATTGAGGGTGGTGGTGAAAGAAAGTGCCAACTCTCCACCAACATGACATCAACCCTCTGCCATGATGTATACACCCCAGGACGTTCTTGTTTCTTGGGGGCAGTGGTATATTTGGTGACTCCCTCAGGGAAGTCCACAGTAATCGTACCAACCTCCAAAATAGACCCAGTGATTCTTCACACATGTGGTTTTGCCCCATGTTGAATCCAGGCTGGCATGTGTGTTAAACAGAACACAGTGAGTGGATGGCATATGGCTTTCCAGGCTGGGTCATAAATAGCGCTGTGGCTTGCACTTGCTCTCATGGGTTGCTTGGTCTGGTTGTGAGGACACTGACGCAGTCCTGGGAGAGGACTATGTGGAGAGGAGCTGAGGCCTCCTACCATTAGGCAGCGCCAACTTGCCAGTCACATGAGTGGTCCGCCTGTAAGTTGATCCTCACGTCTTCAGATAATTGCAGCCCTGACTGCAATTTCATGAAGGACTCCTCCAGGTCAACAGCCCAGCTAAGTTGTTCTCAAATTCTTGACCATGAAAAAATGGCAAAGGTGATAAATACTTACTGTTTTTAAGCCACTGGGTTTTGGAGTAGTTTATTATGTATGATTAACTAATTTGTGTGCGTTTCCAAACAAGGTAAGTCAGGGTGAACCTTCCAGGCCTGAAGTAGGCATAATGCCCATCTAACATGACTCAAATAGGGAGGAAATGGCCACAGAATCCTATGTTATTTTCCTTGGGTTCTACAGCTAGTCTTTCAAAAAGAAAAACAAAAAAAGAATGCAGGAAACAAAGAATTTCTGACATGTATTTTTCCTAGTTTGCTAACATCACTGGAACATTGGGAAAGGAAATGTCGCACAGCATATTGAGAGAGGAAGAAAAAGGAAACACTGGAAAAGTATTCAAAATCTCTGCGTTTTCATCCCAGTTCTTAGTCCGGTCATTAAGCCATTTCTGCTCCAACCTCCCTGGGTGGCTGGAGGATCACATGAGATAATGAAGGTGGAAGAGCTCTAAACATTTTCATCACCTTGCAGATATCACGTGTCATTGTCACAATCATGAGGACAAAGAGCGTGGATGTGGGTTAGAATTAGAAACTGGGAAAAAGGAGAGAGAGAAGAAATAGGTGAAAACTTGCCTGTTTTTCCCCTTAAGGAAGTAGCGTCCTAATAATAGGAAACTATCTTTTAGGCAATTTTGAATATTACCTTAATATCATTCGGGGATATCTTTGTATGTAGAGAAACTATGAAGTCAGATCTCCAGAAGGCCCAGAGTTGCAGAGTTGGTAATAAGTGGATTCCTAATAATTCTTTGTTTCCTGGTACACTCCTGGCATCCTATAGCATAACGCAAATGCAGCTAGATATGAGGGTCACAGCTCTTGCTAATCCCGTGATGCTCACTGTTGTATGGCTTCACTCTTGGAATGTGTTATCTGTATCAGTCTTCCCACAGGGATCTCATACCTCAGCAGTTATATTTCATGAGTAGAGGTGTAACTGATGAATCTTCTAATTTTATAGTCTGAAATGGGATGATAAAATGCTAGATTTATAGATATTATTTCATTTTGCACAACACTCACGTTTCTTATTCCCATCTGGCGTGAAGAAAAGAAATTTGCTCTCCCTTTAATGTGTCACACTGTTAAATGGATGTTGCTGAAGATCTTGAGGAGCTGAAGCAGAGCTGCCCACCAGCATAAAAGATATGGTGCTGTGGGCAATACTTTAATGCAAGCAGAGCTTAACCTAAGGCATTTTATTGCCATTGCAGTTATTTACTTAGTTATTTTTTTGGAAGGGGAAGATAAACCTTTATATCCTGGTTTATTAACAAAACCTGTCCTCAAATTAGGATGGACTTTCTTAGGTACACACTTGGCTGCCAGTTCTTCCCCAAATTTCACGCTATTAAGCGTGCAGACTACTTCATTGTCAAAGTGTATCAGAAATTCTGCGCAAGGAGTGCATTTGCAATTGCAGCCTTATCAGGTGGCCTTCCTATGGCCATGAAAAAATGGCTTCTGATAGATTTCAAGGAATTGAAATTGCAAGTTTCTCTCTTCTGAAACCAGAACCAGAATTTCTCCCCTGTACCTAACAGGGACTGCCCTCCTGACTCCCCAGATTCCCTAGAAATACCATTTTTTCATGCATATACTTTTGTATTTAGCATACTCTCATTAACATGTCATTTCTTTTAGGGGAGAACATTAGGCATTCATCTTCTACAACAGAAGAGATACACAAAAATATGTGAGTCACAAAGGAGATGAGAGGAAAATGCAGGAAAAAGAATGTTTCTGTATTATTCAAAATCACTGCATTCAAATAATATTTGTCTTTACATAACTAACACTTCAAAAAAAGAAGAGAAGGCAATGCAAAATGAATTTGTGAAAGAAATTTGCAAAGGAGTAATAAGTATCAAAGGGCAAATCCTCTTTACTTGGAGAGGGGCAGGTAGAATGTCAGGTAGCGGCATTTGTCTATTAACATCAGTTTATGTGTGTTTCTTTCATGGCATCGATTGGTACTGCTTTAAGGTTGTTGTACTTCTCATTATTTCATTTCTTAGCACTTTTTCTTTTCTGGACCAACATTGTTCAGGAGCCTACTTAATTTTACCTTTTGATTTATTTTTTAATTTTTTGGCTTTTTTTTTTTTAACATACAATGGTGTGTTAGCTTCTGCTTTATAACAAAGTGAATCAGCTATACATATACATATATCCCCGTATTTCCTCCCTCTTGCATCTCCCTCCCACCCTCCCTATCCCACCCCTCTAGTTGGTCACAAAACACCGAGCTGATCTCCCTGTGCCATGCAGCTGCTTCCCACTAGCTATCGGTTTTACGTTTGGTAGTGTATATATGTCCATGCCACTCTCTCACTTCGTCCCAGCTTACCCTTTCCCCTCCCTGTGTCCTCAAGTCCATTCTCTACATCTGTGTCTTTATTCCTGTCCCGCCCCTAGGTTCTTCAGAACCGTTTTTTTTTTTTTAGATTCCATATATATGTGTTAGCATATGGTATTTACTTTTCTCTTTCTGACTTACTTCATTCTGTATGACAGACTCTAGGTCCATCCACCTCACTACAAGTAACTCAATTTTGTTTCTTTTTATGGCTGAGTAATATTCCATTGTATATATGTGCCACATCTTCTTTATCCATTCATCCATCGATGGATACTTAGGTTGTTTTGATATCTTAGCTATTGTAAATAATGGTGCAATGAACATAGGGGTGCATATATCTTTTTGAACTAGTGTTTTCATATTTTTTGTATATATACCCAGAAGTGATTCCACTAGCTAGATCATATGGTAGTTGACAGGCAGTATTTTACAGATTAATTTTAAAGCACACGTTAGCATTATCCAAATCCTCCTTTAAGAATTTGCAAACTTATAAATATTTAAATAGGGAAAAACTCTATCACTTATCCTATTTTTAATAACTTCTAATCTATTATATATGTATGTATATATGATAAGTAATACCTTCACATAGAAAGAGAATTAATAGCCCATTTCCTTGTTACATTAAGAAATAATCTCGTGTTCCCTAAATATTGGTGTGTATTTCATCATTTTCAACCCCACATATTTACCTACTATATACAAGGGACTTTTGAGAGATCTCAAAGTGATGTTGGGAAGATAAAAGCAAATACTTAGCACAGAGTTATTAGGGGGAGGGGATAATAATAATTACAGTTGAAAAGTATTCAGCACTTATATTGTACCAGGCATATTTATGTATTTACCTATTACTCATTTAACACAAATTAGTTAAATGTCACCATAATTCTCACATGGTTTCCATTTGATAGAGAAACAGATACCCATGATGATTAAGAAGCTTGATGAATCATAAGGATATAAACTGGGTGAAATGATAGAGACTTGGGAGGTCGAGTCAGAGAAGTCTTGTGAAAGAGGCAGCATTTGGAGAGAGTGATGGAGGGGAAGGACGGATGAGATGGGGTTGCTCTGGACATGCGGACGTGTGCTCTGACTTTTCCTTAGAGGGGTGGGCATCTTTTCATGTAAGAAACATGATTATGCATCATTTCACTGGCTGCATAGGATTCAACTTTATAGCTGTGCCATGACTCCCTTCTCTTATTTTTGAACACTTCATCCCACTACCTGCTACTATAAAAGATGCCACAGGAAGCTGCCTTGGTCACACATCCTGAGCCCTCCCGATTATTTCCCTTTGATAAATTCCCAGAAGTAGGACTTTGTAGTCAAAATGTGTAGGCATTTAACATTTTACCCACAATTCTGCATAGCCCTGTGTGGCTCGTAGCAGCAGGACTCAAACCCAAGGCCAGCTGACCCAAGGTAAGGTTACAACCACTAAAAGACTCCTGTAGTCTGTTGGGAGCCCCTCCAAAATCTTTTTTTTTTTTTTAATCTTTAAATATTTGCCAATCTGGTAATTAGAAGTTTTGCAAATCCTTATCACTCCTCTCCAACATGCTCAATACTGAAGTCATTATTTTCCTTAATAAACAAACAAAAATAACCCCCAAAACAAGAACAAAAAACAAAAGCAAAAACCTATTTTCTGTCCCATGTTCTTGTTTTGTTTATCGTCACCACCATCCATTCAGTCGTTGAGACTGGGAGTCTTGTTGGCCTCTCTCTTCCTGTTCACCAGGCGTGTCCCATCACCACCAAACCCTTCCCATTCTACTTCCTCTCTCTGGAATCTGTCCCTCTTTCCCAGCTCTACTACCACTGACTTCCTGCAGGTCCTTCTCATCTTCATACATTCTGTATTCAGTAATTCCTGGTGTCTAGAATTAAAAACCTCCATGCTGCCAGTGAGAGGTCTTTGTAAGAGGAATTGTATGGGAAAGGATCATGTAAAACCCCAGCTTAAATCCTTTCAGAGCTCCCCATTGCCACAATCCCTACAGCATTAAATGCAGACACTGTAATTTGGTGTGCTGGTCTTTCACACTCTGGCCCTGGCCGTCACTTTAGCTCCGAGCCTGCCTTTCTGCCCTGTGTCATTCCCTCAGCTTTAGCCCCTGCAGTATTTCCAGTCCCCAGAGGGACGCTATGCTCTGGCCTTTTCTAATTTTGCTCTGCCTGGTGAGTCTTTATCATCCTTTAAGGCCAGGCTTGCGCTTTTCTTCTGTGTGACGCCTTTGCTGGCCTCCAGAGTCATTGCTGGGCACCCTCTCCTTCATGTCATCTGTGTACCTTGTGCACATCACCATCAGAGCAATATAAACGGGATTTTGTTTTCCTGGAGGCCAAACAACAAACCTTGGTCTGGGCAATAGAAGGAAAAAGATAACATGTATTCTTTTAGTGAATTCATCATGTGAGGATAACAGAAGTACCTGCATCGTCAGGTGGTTGTGGGATAAAGCATGTGAAACCCTAGATGCGTGTCTGGCTCACTATAAACACTTGGTATGTATTAATTATTATTGCTGTTGTTACTGTGATTTATTTAAGGAGATTTCTGATCCAACGGATATTGTAATAAGAGGGACAAAACAAATTTACAGCTGTAGAATAAGAGGAGGGATGCTTCTTTCCCAAATGATAGTGCTGCTGTGCTTTAATATGGAAATTACCTTTAGGTGTCTGAGATAATAGATGATAATAATTCTTATTGTGGTAATAACAGCAACAATAAAAATAATAAATCTAATAGTCATTCATTGCTTACTCTGTACCAGGCCATAGCGGGCTAAGTACTGCATTTCTTATGTGTTATCTCATTTCACTTCCACAGAAGCCTCTCAAGGCAAGCATTTTTGTCCCTTTTGACAGATGAGAACTTCTGAAATTTAGGAAGGTCAGTTGTCTGGCCTAAGCTTCCACAACTGGAAACGGTGGAAGGAGGGTTTGAAGGAGGTGAAATTCATTGTAATTACACCAAATCCTTGGTGCTCGTTGCCTGACCTCTGATTTAAGCCTCTGTTGGAGCTTTATCCTCAGTCTTTATGTGCAAAGGTCCTTCCCCTTGGAGACTGATGAAAGACACCCTCAACTTACAACATCTTTTCCTTGAAGAGAATCAGGAATCACCTTATGGGTGATCATCCATGTGCACTTTGAAAAATGTTTTTGAGAATTCCAGGGGGCGTATGAGGAATTTGTCTGAATTCTAAGTTCAGCCACTGTGGGCTTTAGAATTCCTTGTGATTTGTGATCCTTTCTATGCTTCTGAGCGGACTTGTATAGGTAGGGAGAGAAGAGGTGTAGAGTCTACCCTCTTTGTAGGCTCTGCACCCATTAGGTGTTGAGCAAAGGTAAGGCGGGAGGAGAAGGTTGCATTTGAGGAATGTTATTCAGTTGTATTTAAAAAATAGGACATTTAGGGCTTCCCTGGTGGCGCAGTGGTTGAGAGTCCGCCTGCCGATGCAGGGGACACGGGTTCGTGCCCTAGTCCGGGAAGATCCCACATGCCGCGGAGCGGCTGGGCCCGTGAGCCATGGCCGCTGAGCCTGCGCGTCCGGAGCCTGTGCTCCGCAACAGGAGAGGCCACAACAGTGAGAGGCCCACGTAACTGCATTTGAACTTTTCTATTTTTCCCTGTTACAAGTAATGTTGCTATATTCATTCCTTACATGTCTTTTCATACATATTTCTGTTGAGTTTACACCTAGAAGTAGAACATCTGGGCAACAGAGTATGTGTGCATTGAGCTTTAGAAGATCCAGCCAGTTTTCCAACATGGTACCCATCTAAATGCACTGATGACAATTCCAATGGTTCCCTATCCTAGTGACACTTGATATTTTCTATCTTCTTCATTTTTACTATTCTAGTGTTTATACCTTATTACTGTTTTAATTATAATTTCCTTGATAACTAGTGATTGTTGAGTACTTTTTCAAATGCTTACTGACCATTTGGATATCATCTTTTGTGAAATGCTTGAATAAATCTTCTGACCATTATTTAAAAATTGGGACTCTTGGTCTTTTTCTCACTGTTTTGTAGAAGTTCTTTGTAGGTTATAAATATGAGCCTTTTGTCACACATGTGGATAGCAAATATTTTCTTGTCTGGGGCTTGTCTTTTCACTTTCTTAATGGTGTTCTTTGATGAACAGAAGTTCCCAGTTCTATGAAATCTTACTTTTTAGTCTTTTCCTTTATGGTTAGTAACTTTTGTGTCCTGTGTAAGAAAATATGCCCACCCTTAATGTCATGACAATATTCTCTTAAATTCACTTCTAGAAGTTAGTTTCCTTCCTTCTTCCCTTCCATTCGTCCTTCTTTCATTTCTTTTTTATTTCCATTTAGGTTTGCAATCCACTTAGGATTGATTTTTATGTATAGCATGACATAGGAACAATAAATTTATGTTTTCACTTTCGTTTTTGAAGTCTGTTTTCTCTAGTTATAAGAGTCTAGGTTGGCAGTTTTTTTCTTTCAGCACTTTAAGAATGCCATTTCATTGTCTTATGGACAATGCACAGTTTCAGTTGAAAAGTCAGCTATTAGTCTCATTATTGCTCTTTGAAGGTAATGAACCTTGTCTTACAGACTTTAGTTTTCAGCAGTTTTACTATGAGGTATCTAGACATGGTTTTCCTTGTATTTGTACTGCTTGACAGTGGTAGAGGCTCTAGAATCTTTATGTCTCTATCATTTTACGTCATTTGTCAGTTTTGCAAAATTCACAGCCAGTCTGTCTTCACATATTGCTTCTGACCCATTGTCTCTCCCCTCTTTTTCTGAAGCTAATAATCATCAGATTTTTTGTTTTTTACAGTGTCTTGTATATTTCTTGTGGTCTTTTTTCTTGTGATCTTTTCTGTACTTGCTGTTCCTTATTTCTCTTCATGATTTCAGTCTATGTACTTTCAATTGGTTCATCTCCAGTTTGCTAATTCTTCCTTGTACCATTTTTAATTTATCATTTAACCCATTCATCACATTTTTAATTTAGGTTATTATATTTTTTATTTCCATAATTCCCATTTGATTCTTTTTATAGATTATGTTATCTGGTGAAGCTCACCATTTTGCCACCTATTTACTTGAATAATAATCATTGATATTCTAAATTTCTGAGCACTTAACAGTTTGTTTTTTTTTTAAACTTCTCTTGATATTTGGTCATTTGATGTTGCATATTTGGACATTTTTCTGGTTTTTTTTTGAATTTTATTTAATTAATTTTTTTAAACAGCAGGTTCTTATTAGTTATCCATTTAATACATATTAGTGTATATATGTCAGTCCCAATCTCCCAATTCATCACACCATCACCCCCCCATCACTGCCACTTTCCCCACTTTGTGTCCATATGTTTGTTCTCTACTTCTGTGTCTCAATTTCTGCCCTGCAAACCAGTTCATCTGTACCATTTTTCTAGGTTCCACATATATGCGTTAGTATACGATATTTGTTTTTCTCTTTCTGACTTACTTCACTCCATATGACAGTCTCTATGTCCATCCACGTCTCTACAGATGACCCAATTTCGTTCCTTTTTATGGCTGAGTAATATTCCATTGTATATATGTACTACATCTTCTTTATCCATTCATCTGTCGATGGGCATTTAGGTTGCTTCCATGACCTGGCTATTGTAAATAGTGCTGCAGTGAACATTGGGGTGCGTGTATCTTTTTGAATTATGGTTTTCTCAGGGTATATGCCCAGTAGTGGGATTGCTGGGCCGTATGGTAGTTCTATTTTTAGTTTTTTAAGGAACATCCATACTGTCCTCCATAGTAGCTGTATCAATTTACATTCCTAGCAACAGTGCAAGAGGGTTCCCTTTTCTCCACACACTTTCTAGCATTTGCTGTTTGTAGATTTTCTGATGATGCCCATTCTAACTGGTGTGAGGTGATACCTCATTGTAGTTTTTTGTTGTTGTTGTTTTGGGGTTTTTTTTGTGTGTGTGTTTTTGCGGTATGCAGGCCTCTCACTGTTGTGGCCTCTCCCACTGAGGAGCACAGGCTCTGGACGCGCAGGCTCAGCGGCCATGGCTCATGGGCCCAGCCACTCCGCGGCATGTGGGATCTTCCCGGAACGAGGCACAAACCTGTATCCCCTGCATCGGCAGGGGGGGGCCCCCCCCCCCAAGGCTCTGGACGCGCAGGCTCAGCGGCCATGGCTCATGGGCCCAGCCACTCCGCGGCATGTGGGATCTTCCCGGAACGAGGCACAAACCTGTATCCCCTGCATCGGCAGGCGGACTCTCAACCACTGCGCCACCAGGGAAGCCCTCATTGTAGTTTTGATCTGCATTTCTCTAAGAATTAGTGATGTTGAGCAGCTTTCCATGTGCTTCTTGGCCATCTGTACGTCTTCTTTGGAGAAATGTCTATTTAGGTCTTCTGCCCATTTTTGGATTGGGTTGTTTGTTTTTTTAATGTTGAGCTGCATGAGCTGTTTATGTATTTTGGAGATTAATCCTTTGTCCGTTGATTCATTTGCAAATATTTTCTCCCAGTCTGAGGGTTGCCTTTTCATCTTGTTTGTAGTTTCCTTTGCTGTGCAAAAACTTAAGTTTCATTTGTTTCATTTTTTTTTTCATGATTTTTGCTTGATTTTCTTGATGCCTGGGGATTTTTTTTTAAATAAAATTCTCATCTACTGGGAACATATACATTTGATCCATCATAAATGGAATTTAAGTGTGTTATGACAGTCTTCACTCTGCTTCACTTAGCTTTCTTCCCTTTATATTTTCTGCTGTGAGTCAGACACAAGTTTACTTTGTCCCACAAGCAAAGTCACATATCAAGCTCCAGGAGTTACCTTCTTGAACTTGTCTCTTTATCTTTGAGGTGAGGTAGGTGGACCACCTCTCCATTTCCCCTTGTGGATAGAGAAGGAAAATGTCACAACACCCCAACAATGTTTTCCAATGATATTTTCTTTTCCATCTCAGATTTCCTTCTTGGCCTTGATAAACTCCTTTATGAATAGTTTACACCTCGTTTTGAAGTGGGAGAGTACTGACATCTATTGTTTTGTGGCCTCAGTTGAAACAAACAGAAAATTCCTTTTCAATAACCTGTTAGAATTTTAAAAATATTATCCTTCTTGCAGATATAAAAGTATTGTTAGTATTTATTTGAAATGTTTATTTTTTTAAAAAAATTTTTTATCAGAGTATAGTTGATTTACAATATTGTGTTAGTTTCAGGTGTACAGCAAAGTGAATCAGTTATGAAATGTTTAATTTTTAATTGTTTAAAATTGTGATGAATCCCTAAAAAATGTAAACATTATTGGTCCATGTGTACCAATGAAGTAGTTACCCCATGGGTTCTAAAAATTTGAGAAACACTGCCCTAAATTTTTTGTCATTGAACACAGTCATATAATCCACCTGCTAAGAATCAAAACTACCCATCTTTGACCCACTGTAGTCATATATTTTTTGATGTGTTGAATTTGAGGTGTCTGGAAAACACCAATATTCAATACCAATAAGCTTTTAAAATTATGAGTCTAGACCTCAGATATTAGGATATCATCAATATATAGAAGTCATAGAAATGGCTGCGACACTCAGGTAAAGCAAGTAGAATGAAAAGACAGTGGAAGCCAGAGTATATAAAACACAAATGAAAGTGAGATGACGGTCCTAAGACTTTATATTTGGTGAAGAATCCTTGTTCTTCCAAGATTCCCTTAACTCTCGTGTACACAAATCATTTTACCTTTGAGTCCCCTTATCACTCTTGCTGTAATCCCTAATTCCATGACGAAATATATATATTCATATATATATACTAAATATATATTATATGTATAATATATATATATATATATACACTAAGTATATATATATTTCCAGCTGTTTCTAAATTCACCTACTGAAAACCAAGTGGGAGCTGAGCAGATCGGAGTCTGAGATTATATCCATTGGCTTGTGTGTGTGTATGTGTGTGAATTAACTCTGACCCAGTGACTGATAATGATTAGTGATAGAGTAATGATGATGATTATGGAATAAAATGCCGTTTTAGCTTAACTAAGCCATTCTCTTTTCCTACAGAGATAAGGTTCTGCATCTCTTTTTGCTGTCACCCTTACTGATATATCATGTATCTTAAACTATCATCACTTTGACATTCTGTTACTGCTGCATGCCATTAGCATCCGGTTCCATAGCACTCTTGGAGAATCTTGACTGCCGGCGAACTGACCCAGCAGTTATGGCCAAATGCTTTAGGAATGCTCCTGTACATTATAAACACATCAATGGACATGTTGATGTGATAATGATGAAATTACACTTTCTCCCTTTCAGTAGCTTCCAGAGAGCCACTTATATGGGGATGCCTCCGGGTAAAGCTCCTTGCCCACCAGTCCCTGCAATGTCTGGAACCCTGGGAGCTGGAGGGATTGAAGCCCAAGAGATGGTAACCTTTGCCTTGATCTTTGACTCTGCTAATTCAATGAAAAACATAAGAATAGTATTACTAGAACCCTCCAAGATATTTACACTCAGTGAATTTGCATAAATTATTGACATCAGAAAATTCCTTTTCTCTTGGATGAAGATTCCCACTTGCTAAAGATTGCGTGTTGATCAGTCACATGGACTTAAAGAATTATAATGTAGGAATAAAGGAAAGTAGAGTCAAAATCCCTGCCTCTATCTCCCACTCCCTGGAACCTCCACTGAGATGATGCTCCTAGCTCTTGAAAACTGACTCCTTGACTTCTCTCTGCTGACATCAGTACCACTCAAGCATGGTCAACATTTGAGTTTGGTAGTGTCTGTGGGTTTCAGTGTGTGTTGAGAGTTTGGGGAAAGAAGAGGTCAGATCCAGAAGGAAACACTCCTTTTTGCTAGAGACTGATACCTGTTGCAGACCATGCAGGTGATTACACTGGAGTTTTAATCTAAAGTTTCAGAACTTTATTAAGAAATATTGCTTTCTTCTTTATATCACCTATGATCTTTCCCCATTACATACTTGCTTCTTGTTATTGGGAAAAACACACTATAGTTGCCCTAACATTAAAACATGTTCATGGCTCCAACAAGGAACTTTAGATTTTATTCTGTGTTTTCAGCTTTGATAATGTTATCTAGGGCAAGACTCAATCTCTCTGGACTACTGTAGTTTTCTGTTCAGTAAACAAAAGAGTGAAAAGTGAGAGAGCAAAAGAGATTGACTTTTTCTCCTTCATACATTCTTTCATAAAACATTTAATGAAGGAGCAGGAGGTGTATCAGTAAGATACAGACCAATCCATCAAAAAACTTCATTGTAGAGTAGAAGAAAGAGGCCCATGACCAATGGACACACACATAGTATGACAAATGCCGTAGTAGGGTCATTACTATACTAGAGGATCACACATTCAGGAGCAAATTAAATTAGGAAGACATTTGGGAGGGTTTCCCCAAAGAAGATGTCAATTGTGTTGGGCTTTGGACAATGATTAGGGTTTGATTCAATGGGGTTGTGGGGAAGCAATTCCAGACAGAAGGAAGAGAATAAGCAAAGGTTTATGCACATTTAAGGACTGATGGGCCCTCAGATTTTACTAGATAGAATGTATGGATGGTGGCAGTAGATGGAATGTGAAAGCATATGGCACAGAATCATTAGGGACATTGAATGCCATGCTAAAGAATTTACGAGAATGGGAAGTAAGGTACTGTGTCTCTTCCTAGTTTTGAAAGCAATATGACAGTCACAAATAATAGAAACCAAGATAATCCCTTAAAGATGATAATTCTTGGTTGGAGAACCTCTTAATGAAAAATAAATGAGAAGAAATAGTATCACTCTGTCTTACCTTTAGTGCACTGTGGATTCAGAGTAAGTCGCCTCTTTCAAGTGTTTGCCTCATCTGTTAATGTTTACCATGGTTACTGGTGTTTGGATCGGCTCTTGAATTATCCTGGCATTGATTCATCTTTCCAGACAGCTGCTCCTTTGAAGCATCATTGCAAGAGATGCTTCGCTACTTATCTAGACAGAGTGTACACTTGTCAATCAAAACATAAATAGCACCCAAGTAACCTGCATGTCCAGAGGCTGGGGGAAACGCAGGGCTGCTTTCCCATTGAAGATCTGCCAAGTTTAGAATGACCATCTTCTTAGCGAGCTCTCTGAAATTGCAGAGGGACTCCCAGCATGAGAATTTCTGCTTCTGCTCTCAGTCTTTCATACACACCCTTGACTATTCTAGAAAGAAGTCTCTAAAGGGCTTCCCACAACTTCAAAAGTCCTACTCTGCGGTGTTGTACCTGCTTTGGGGGCAACTGAATATGCTTTTCCATTGCTTTGCCTTCTTCTGTATCAGCATTAGAATTTTTCCTTTTTTCCTAGCCCCCTTCACCACCAAAATGTTCAGGCCTGAAGTTTCTCATTATTCAAATCATTGAGTTCCTTTTTCTAGTGACCTACAGCAACAAAGACCTCATGGGGTCTGAGAGAGGATCCGTGAGGACAGTCAGTGGGTGTCTTCTATTCACAATGTCTGAATCAGAGCTGTCTTGTGAGCCGAGAGGGAGATTGATCCTGGGAGTTTATGCAAAAGCTTCAGTAGGGCTTGTGATGGACCAGTCACATTTCTCACAATGCCTGGAAGGTAGTGAGTGTGACTCGTTCTGTGTCTCATGCTCTCTATCCCTTTCCAAAGAGTGACTGGCTAGCAAACAGAAAGATTTGGCAAAGTGGGAAAGGCTGAGTGCCACCGAAACCAAAGAGTTTCTGGTTCAAATTTGTTTTCCTGTCAGGTGTTGCTGGGAGACCCATTCCCTTTAAACCACTGCCAACTATGATAACTCCAGCAATTTGGTAGAGCAAAGAAATCGTTGGCAAGTACAATACAACAAATTGTTGGCTAATAGCAAAAACTGGAGATGGCTCTGTTAATGGATCCAGCAAAGCCTTTTGTCAGCTTGGTGAGAAGTCGACTCTAAATTCTGAGAAGCTGGACCTGGAGTGGGGACAGAGTCCAGGCAAATTTCAGAAGGCAGAGGATCTGTTTCTACCATCAAGAACTGTTTGTCATTTGGAAAGGACACCCAGGTTTAGTACCCATTATGGAAGACAATGATGTGATTGGATGCTTAGACCACTAGTGCTTTGAGGAATGGTAGGGAAAGAAAAACACATAGACTGTATGCTAACATCTGCCCTTAGAATTTCACAGACTTCTCACCAGTTTCTTTGACAAAGAAGAAACAACGTCACAATAATGAAAACGTGTCATTCCTTGGCTCTATCTCACAGAAATGAGATGGAGTAGTAGGAGTTACATGTTGATAATGTCAATTCTCAGAATGCATTGCTGTCACCACCTAACCAACTCTACAGATTTTTCATGTGCCTTTTGATTTATAATGTCACTGTGTTCAAAATGTTACATGTGTGGATATGTATTCACATATATTTAGATCAGGCCTATCTGAATTTTGTTGGATACTTACAAAATTGTTAATTACCATTTGTTAGGGAAATTCCTCACCCTTTATTAATTTATTTGTTCTATCAGTAAATATTTATTGGGCACTTACTATGTGCCCAGCTCTGTATTAGGTGCTGAGGATATAGCAGTGAACAAAATAGGACCAAAATTCCTACCATCACAGAACTTATATTCTAGTGCAAGGAGACAAATATAAACAAATATTATAAGTAAAATATATAGTATGTTGATAAATAATAAGTATTAAGGAGGAAAATAAAGCAGAAAAAAAGGACGGGGTGTTGCACTTTTAATTAGGGTGGGAAGAGAAGACCTCACGGATCAGGAGTCATTTGTACAAAGATTTGAGGGAAGTGAGGGAGTAAGTCACGTAGAGGAAGAGCATTCCAGACAGAAGGAGTCACAGGTGCAAAGGTGTGGACTGAGCCTGGAACCCACCTGGCACGTTTGAACAAGAGCAAGGAGCCCAGCATGGTTGGGGTGACATGAATAAGAGGGAGAGCAGTAAACTTCAAGATGAGATCAGAAGGTTCCCCAGGACGAGTGAGCCAGTGGTAGGACATCGTGTAGGGCTTGGTAGCCATCCACAAGGACTTTGGCTTTTATGTAAGGGAGTGAGAGGTAATGGAGGACATGACTTAAGTCATGTTTTAAAGGAATCATTCAGGCTGTAGGGGGTCAAGGGCAGAATGAGAGAGACAAATTATAAAATTATTGCAAGAATCTGGATGAGAGATGATGGAGGCATTACTCATGGTGGAAGCAGTGAAGGTGGAGAGATGGAGTTGGATTCTGAAGATATTTTGAACCTAGATCAAGGAATTGTTGGAGTAGGCAGGCCCCAGAGGCAGACCTTGGGAAAGGCTAATGGCAAGTCTCAGAAAGGAACGCCAGCAGTCAACTCTCTGGGAGCTGGGGGAATGAGTGGCTTGGTCCTCTAGCAGGCATCTGGACACCCACTATGTCTATTTGTACACCTTCCAGTGAGGTAACCAGAGTTATGGTTGTTTTTCCCATCTCACAGATAAGAAAACTGAAGCTTAAAAAGATTGAAAAGCTTACTCAAATTCTCAAGATTGCAAATGATGCCTCTAAGTCTTAAACAGGTCTTCCAATGCCACGTCCTGCCAACTCTCCTTCATCTATCACATAATCCACCTACCACCTACGACCTCCTTACTAAGTTGAAGGCCAGTTTCCACCTGCAGTGCTGAATTGCCTGCTCTTAGAGTGAGCTGCTGTGATTAAACTCCATGTCTTTATGTGTGGTCAACCTGAAGATCTTTGGCCATGAGCATGGGCGTGGCCTGGCACACACCTGTATGTGTGATGGGCTGGGCACCTTGCCTGCTCTTCAGTTCTTCCTCCCTCCCTCCTCTCTCCCTTCCTCCCTTCTTTTCTCCCTTTCTTTCTTTCCTTCTTTCTTTCATTTGATTGATTGATTGATTGATTGATTTTGGCTGTGCCGGGTCCTTGCAGCACTCGGGATCTTTTAGTTGCAGCATGCGAACTTAGTTGCGGCACACGGACTCTTAGTTGCAGCATGCAGACTTCTTAGTTGCAGCATGCGGACTTCTTAGTTGCAGCTTGCAAACTCAGTTGCGGCACACGGACTCTTAGTTGCAGCATGCAGACTTCTTAGTTGCGGCATGCGGACTTCTTAGTTGCAGCTTGCAAACTCTTAGTTGTGGCATGCATGCGGGATCTAGTTCCCCGACCAGAGATCAAATCCGGGCCCTGAGCATTGGGAACACTGGAGTCTTACCCACTGGACCACCAGGGAAGTCCCCTTTCTTTCTTTTTTTTCCTTCTTCTTTCCCTCCTTCCTTGCTTCCTTCCTCCTTCCCTCCCTCCCTTCCTTCCTTCCTTCTTTTCCTTGACCAGCTTGTAATAATGATAGCTATGTTTTGTCTTCAGCAAACTACTAACTGCTCTCTATGCCTTTTCACATTTATTTGTTACTGAAAGTATGAACAAAAAAGCTTCTGCAAGAACCTGAGTATGGATCCTTGGTGGGGAGAGTGATTTGAGTTGGGGGAGGTTCCCCCTTTGAACACAGTCCTTCAGAGATGACTGGGGGGTATTTTGCGTGAAAGATACAAGGCTTTAGGTCAGAGAAGTCTGGATGGAGACAGATTTGAGAGTTTCTGAACATGCTCTTCTACTCTAAAATTTGTTTCCTAAACCTCTGACTGGTAATCTGTGAGTTGGTTTCCTACCTTACCTTTTCCTTCCTGTTGTTTCTAACTCTGTGAGTGAATGTAACAAAACAAGAATTGCGTTTAGAACAAGCATAACTTTACTTTGCCTTTCACTCTCCCTTTAAACTTTATTTGATGGAGGTTTTTTTCCTCAGATGCTGGATGGAGATGTTGGCAGATCCCAGAATTTTCTGTTTATTTTTAGAAAGAGCACAACCTTATATTGATTTTGGGTTGCAGACACAGTCTCAATTTCAACATTTAATGTCCAGTGCAGATGTCTCCCTTGGTTTAACATCAAAGCATCAGGCTTTTCCTGGCACAGACCTGGGTCAGTCTGGAGCAGGCCCCCACTCTCCACTAGCTTCTGTTGCCTGCACATTGGGAAGAGGGGAAGGGGAGAGGTAAGGGGCTAGGGAAGTTCTTACTGTGCTGGGTGGATTCATACACTGAGCCTTGTAGATGGCTGTGTTTGATCCTCTTTAGGGGGCATACCCTCTGTAGGTTTCAGGTTGGGCCTTCTCACCTGAAGTTGCCTTAAGAAAGAATGAGTCTCTATTCTGTATGGTCATTTGTGCTTCCTTCCTCAGGTTGAGGCATTGGTAGCATCCCTACCCCATCCCCCAAAAGCCTCTTTCTTCAGAGGCATCTCTGCCCCTGCAGAGAGCTCTACTGGCCAGAGCAGGGCCCGAGTACTCACACCAGCATCCTGTAACCTGCATGGCCCACACGTCTGGCCTGGCCTAGGAGTGCGGGCCGTGGGGCCCAGTCACAGGGCAGTGTGTTGGCCCTCCCCCATCCCCCTTGCTGGATTTCCTGTGCAGGAGTCGGGCCCCATCAATAGTCGTCTTCAGCTTCTTCAAATGGGAATGGGAAGTCAGTTCCCGCACTGTGAAATTTCAGGGGATGCCGGCCAAGCTCTCCAGGGCGAGAGAGAGCTGTGTGCCCCTGAGGAAGTACTCTTCCTCTCCCCGCACTGAGGAGGAAGGTGAGTCTTTGATAAAAGAACGATGGGAAATTACCCTCCTTCTACTACCTGTTTCTTCTCTGTTCCTCACAAACATGGGTAAACATATCCGAAGTAAGAAATAAAAGCAGCATAAGGAGTTTGCTTAGGCAAGTTTGAGGGAGGTCAGGGAGCTTCTGGAAGAAGGGGCTGGGATGACCCCAGAGGGAGGACTCTTGGAGAAGCTGGAGGAGGGAGCAGGGAGTGGGTTCTGTCACCTCCCAATACTCATTCCTTCCTTTGCCTCAAGTAACCTGGGATGGGGATCTGGCGGCACTGGCTTCCTGCCTTACTATGTACTGTGACCTTCCTTAGGCTGTGGGGTGTTCAATCTCCAAAGGAGCATCCAGCATTGAGGAGAGGGGTGTGGGGCTGGAGATGGGCTGAGGTCCTGACTCTCATAAGGTCCTCCTCATGCCTGTAAATTTTGCTCCTCCATAACTGTTAAGTAAAGGGAAGTAGGTAATTTTGTGAGTGGAAAAACCATTCTCAACTGCAAAAAAAAAATTTGCTTATAAGATTCCAAGAATTACATCTTGCAAGTCAGAAATGTCACACCCAAAATGAAATTGGCGGGAAGCCCAGAACTCGCCATTTTCACTTTAGGTACTAAAATTCTCACGTGGATTTACTTAAAGAGTAACTAGGGTATTAAAATGTCCTTTGGGCTTGAGATGTATTTGCATATGATCCGTTGGCATGGTTATTTACGTACCAAATAAATTCAGAGTTGGTTTTGTTGTTTTGAAACTGTCCAAGAATCACACATTCATTTATTTCTAAGAGAGTTTATGATCAGAAAGCATTGAGGTTCTTACAAAGAATAAGTATATAATTAATGATCTGTTGGCGTACTTTTACATCTTACATATTCTTTTTAAGAATCAAATATTGTAGTGTTTTCTCCTAACTGGAGGTGCTAGGATCTTATTAAGTGGTTAAGTCAGTTGAATAAGAGTCTTAGAAGGCTTAATCCTCTCCAATTGGATATGGTAATTAAATATTTGCTACATTCCTATAGAGGGTTGTGAACTGCATAGAATAAACCGGCAGAGTCTACTGTCCATGTCCAGTACATATGTATGTACATACGCACCTGTACATATACACTCCACAGAGGCAATAAACCTTTTAACAAGTATAGTTGATTCTCACCATTTGTGGATCCTGTATTTGCAAATTCCCCTACTCATTAAGATTTATTTGTAACCCTCTCAATCAATATTTGCATCATTTTGCAGTCATTTGTGGACATGTGCAGAGCAGTGAAAAATTTGAGTTGCTGGAAGAACATATTCCCAGCTGAGGCCAGACACTACAACCCGCTGCTTGTTTCTGTTCACTGTGGACAAGTGTCCTTTTCACTGTCTAATCAGTGTCCTGTTTTTGCACTTATGTAATTTTTATTGGTGATTTCAATGTCTAAAAGGTCCCCAAATGTAGTACCAAGGAGCTAAGTGTCCTAAGCCCAAGAAGGATGGAATGTGCCTTATGGAGAAAGGATGTGTGTTAGATAAGCTTCGTTCAGGCATGAGTTATAGTGTTGTGAGATCAACGTTAATGAATAAACAATTGATATTAAACAAGGTGTTTTAAACACACATAAAACAAGGTTATGTGTTGATTGATTGATGAAAATGTGTGACTAGAGGCTCCTAGAAACCTAACTGTATTTCTCTTAGGAGCAATGGTTCAGTATCACTAATTCACTGTTTACAGCGACTTTATAGAACAAAATTAATACAAATAATAAGAATCAACTGTATCGATTCTTGATTGATATGTTCACTTAGGTATGTCATGCCCTTTTCCTGCTGGATTTGGTATACTTACTTAGATAAGTCCAGTTTTTCACTCAACACATTTTGTACTAGGTGCATCCTATATGCCAGGCCCTGTGGATATTGATGATAAAACTGGGGAGTGAGAACACCCACAGTCCCTGTCTCACAGGCTAGAGGGGAAGACAGGATATAAATGGACAGGTCAGTGTAGAATTACAAAATGTGATAATGATCTAAAGGCAAAGCGGAAGACCTGAAGGGAACAGAGTGAGTATCAGAGAGACCTGTCATCACCTGGCAGATTTAGGGTGTGAAGTTTAAGCTGAGGACTGAGGGAGACAAAGCAGTTAGGGTGGTGGATGGGAGTGGACGAGATTCCCAGGCAGAAGAGGTAGCACAGACTCCGTGGAGGGAAGGCCCGTGGCACCTCCAGCGGGCTGAAAGCACCTGAGTGGCTGGAGCGTGGAAAATGAGGAGGGCTTGGAGCAGGCTATGGCTCGGAGGTGGGCAGGGAACAGACATATGGAAGCTTGCAAGATCGTCAAAGACGCTGGTTTTTAGCTTAACGTCCTGTGTAAGTCATTAAAAGGTTTTAAGCAAAGACATGGTCAGAACTGTGTTTTTGTTTTTTTAAATAAATTTATTTTATTTATTTTATTTTTGGCTGCGTTGTGTCTTCATTGCTGTGCATGGGCCTTCTCTAGTTGCGGCCAGCGGGGGCCACTCTTCGTTGAGGTGCACGGGCTTCTTATTGCGGTGGCTTCTCTTGTTGCAGAGCACAGGCTATAGGTGCACAGACTTCAGTAGTTGTGTCACGCAGGCTCAATAGTTGTGGCACACGGGCTTAGTTGCTCTGCAGCATGTGGGATCTTCCCGGACCAGGCCTCGAACCCGTGTCCCCTGCATTGGCAGGCAGATTCATAACCACTGTGCCACCAGGAAAGCCCCAGAACTGTGTTTTAAAATTATCACTCTTGCTGCAGAGGAGAGAACAGATTGGGGAAGATGAGGAGCCCGGGAAGCCAGCTCTCGTAGAAGTTCGTGCCTGAGACAGCGGTGACGTGAGGGGCACTGGTGTGGGGGGGACAGAGGAGTGGGCGTGTTATTAGCTGTGGAGGAGGCAGTGTCGCTGCTACTTCCAGCCGACTGACTGATACTGAATGACAGCAGGTGCAAGAGACTAACCATGACCCATCAGATACCCGCCATGCGAGTGTGCATAAAAGGATGACAATATGTGATGTGCCCCTGCCCTGAACGTGTGGAGATTTGTGAGACGTGTGCATAAATGTGAGATGTGGAGCTTCAAAGCTCAGTTGCCACATTTACATGCAATTCCCCTCTAGAATTGCTTTCTTTGAGTAAAGTGGTTTTTCTGCTTTTGGGAATGTGCTTAGAAAAAATATACAGGGCTGTGCTAACATGGCTTTTTTTCCCCCTGTATTTTACAAAACAAATACAGATAACAAAATGTATCTTTATAAAATTTACTGGCCATTATGAATTATTATGTGATTGAAACTGAAAATACTGATTTTATATTTTACTTAGTCATGGCACCATTTTATGTGGTGATATGTTCAGAAGGTATAAATTACGTTCTAGTTTTTGGATATTTTTCTTCATATCAATAAAAATTTTTAAAGGCATTTGATGCTCTAAAAAGTGCTTTCCTAATTGTTTGATGAAAGGATACAAATAATTCAGTCTTTAAAATCTGAGAATTAATGGATCTGTACTTACTTGAGGTAATTTCTACCTCAGAAGAGTATAAATTGGCATTATTTTGATGCAATTTTGTTTTCCCATCTATTCTGTACCTTGAATTGATACGTAAGAAATTAATTAGATACTGCCTAAATATGCCTTTCCCTTTTGTGTTGAAAAAGACCCAGAGGTCATCTGTATAGAAAGTGTTTGTGGTTGACAAGTTTGATAGACAAGCTTACAAGGTGAAAACATTGCTCAAGATGTGAGATTTCCAACTCCACTTTTATTTCTCTTGTCACATTATTAAATGCTTAATTCAGTTATAGGACCCCACAAGGTTCTGGAAATATAAATGTGAAAGGAACACAGTCTTCGATCTTTAGAGTTTACTAGAAGAGATGGACGTGGAAACTAACCCAACCTGATTATTTACTGAGGAAAGTTTCCATAAGCTGTTATGACAGCACAGAAGAAGAAGAAATATCAGGAACGTTTTCCAGAGGATGGGCCAATGAAGGTTCGAAGGAAGAGCTGGGGTTGACCAGACAGTTAAAATGCTGTGTGCCCAAAGTAGGCAGGCATTAAAAAATACAGCATATTTGGAGAATTGCAAGAATTTGGGTGATGGTTATGAGTGAGTTGAGAAAGATGAAAATCTCATATCAGAAGACTTTTTCATTCCCCAGGGTGCATTTTGGCATGGAAAATTGTGTTGGCTGTGTAAGGAGAGATGCTGTGAATAAAGTATTTGATATAATTTCCTTTAATTTAAATTAAATAGGTAATGAATAGTATAGACAATAGTACAATGCATTTGGACTTTTTATAGTTAATTTAGAAATCTTATACCTGCTGGGATGCAGATGAAATAGTTACAAGGATCTGAATCTCTTGATAAACTGCTTTCACATTTTTGAGTAGCCTGAAACGTTCTCTGTAAGCAGGTCTATTTTATTCTTTCTCCTCTTTTTTTCCCTTTCTTCTTCAAGTTCAAACATAATAAAGATCAATATTTACCAAACTTTTTGTTTTAAAGTTAAGACTCTTGGGTTTCACAGCTGGGAAGAGATCATGTTTAAAAACAAAACAAAACAAAACCATTCTTTGTAAGTTTCCATCTAGTTAGATTAATGTCAATTCATTCTTATAACCTAAGAATTAAAAGTTTCCCCCTCATCATATTTCTTAACTATTTTTAAAAATTATACCTGATTCCAAATTATCTCAGCTATATTCTCTACTTCATAACTGTCTGCCAGTAGAAAGTCATTTGTCCACAAGATTTCTAAAATTGAGCTTTTAATAAAGAGCATGCAAACAGCTTAAACAGAATATTTCACAGAAAACAAAGCTGAGTACTAACTAAACCATTTAGTACAACCATTTAAACACCTGCCCTGATTATAAAAAATTGAAGATCTTAAAATAGATTTCGTGCAAAGCCTAGGTCTTTTCATATTAAGGAAAACAACATTCTATCCAGGTTTATTATTCTAATAGGTTTTAGGTTTTTCATTCCAAATTGGATTCAGATCAAACTCCTAAATAAATGAAGCATCTTTTTTCTCTTCTATGAGCTGTTCTGACTCTGAAGGCCTTGATTTCCTTGGGTTGGAGTTGTTTCAACATCTTGAAATGAAACAACTAATTAGAGTGTTTTTATTTTTGGCTAGGAGTCTTTCTTTTTCTCTGGCTGGAGTTCTGTCTTCTTCAGGTGGAGCCAGTGCTACCTATTCCCATTTCCAAATTTTGATGTGGAAAATACCATAGGTTGGGCAACAGCAAGAAAATACGAATGAAGTTTTTGACAATTGATTATTTAACTTTCTGCCTGATACCAAACAGGAGATGTGCCAGGAAACCACAATCACCTTCTCATAACTTCATACCAGTCAGGCCCTGGAATAAATATTTTCTTTATGTGTCTGTCGACTTGATGTAGTTACCTTTTGTTCTCAGTTTGAGTGTTTATTTATTTTAGAAAAAATAACATTTTTGAGAGCCCATATTTGCCAGGTCTAGAGGACATCATACACTTTGATATTATTTCTTGTTTATTATTTACCCTCCCCACTCCTTTAGGAGGACCCACTTTCCTGCTCACTGTTGAATTCCTCCTGTAGGGTGTAGTGTCTGAATATGGTTAAACACTAAAGAAATAGTAACCTATTGAATGTGTGGGTGGGCCAAGTAGAGGAGACCCCTGCATTCGAAAATAACACAGACAAAGGAGGACAGAGAACTGAACCAACAGAGGAATTCATAAAAAGTTGCAGTGCACCAGTGATGGATCAGTTTCTGTGTGTTCAGGAAGGAGGGGATGTCAGGAAAAGATTCACAGAGATGCTGTCTGAATATTACTTCACGACCGTGTTCAATTTGAGGTATTCAGGAGACAGGAAGGGGAGATTCCCAGTGGGTCTGGCACTCAAGATAAAGTCTTTTAATGTTAGCTCCTTGCCTAATCTTCAATTCGTGTATATATATATATATATATATATACTATATATATTATAATATATATTATATCTATTATATATATATATGCACACACATATACACACGTGTATATATATACGTGTGTGTGTGTATATATATATCTGTGTATATATATATGTAAAATTTTCCAAATATACTGTTGAGGACCCTATGAACACTAAACAAATAATACACAATTTGTACACTGATTAGATTTAGCTTAAAGAACACCTGATGCACAGTCATGTAGAATGATTTAAAACTGTTCAGTTGAGACAGTGTAATGCAATCTTTTAAAAAAGTTCTTCAAAATACAGTTGTCCATTTAAGAAAGACTATGGCCATGGGTGACCATCTCATTCCTACACACAGGAGGCACCATTACTTCCAACAATTTATTTTATATGGGTAATGTCAAATATTAGTAGAGAGGATTTGAAAAGTATTATCCCTATTCTTAAAGAACTTACAGTATAATATGCACTTTTCCATACTAAACGTAAAAGGACACAAAATAAACAAAAAGCATTGGAAATAAGTCTACCAATGGCTTCACAATGTTAAAGTCAGTAAAGAGTGAAGAGTAGAGGAAGCTCAGATACTTTGAGTCCAACCTTGACTAATTACTCAGTACAAAAAGTAAAATTGCTTTGTGCATGCTGACCAATACAGAAAGCACTGTGGACTAGTGGAGCCTCAGGAGCTCTCTGAGTATCTTGGGGAGACACAAGTGGGCAGTGTCTAAGGGAGGAGGTGGGAACTGGGTTGCCAGTATTGAAGGAGGGCTAGAATGCAACTGTGGCCAAAAGAAGTGATCTAGGGCAATGAGGGAGAAGTATTTGGAGACAAGGAAAGGAATCTGTACGTTATCTTTAGTGCAAAGGGAATTATAAATATTCAGTAAATATCTCTTTTTTTCCAAGACAAGACTGTTGCAATGGTAAAAATGCTATAGTTCTGCAGGTAAACTTTCAGGGTTATAAATCCATTTAATCAAATCCTGACTTTGAGATGTCATTATTTTAAAATATCTTTCTCAGGTAGGGTCATTCAGCTTGATAGAGCATGACCGTATCTATCTGAAAATTCCCTTCCAGGTGTATTGTGCTAAGCAGATGTATTTATGTTTTGTTTCAACATGGGCATCCTGAGATCTCTTTGTGTGAGAACCTTGAAAGTTGGCCTCCTCCGATTATTATTATGAATCCAGGGTGTATGGGGACTAAGAGTCCTGTTCCAGTGACCTGTAGAATATATGCTATGTTTGTCTTCTCTGCTGAGATAGTCATCAATCATGTGTGCTCTAAAAGCATACTAATCTTTCCTTTAGAAAAGTTAAAGGGTGTCAAGGCCATACCTCTGTGCTCCAGCTTATTAAGGAGAATGAAAAGTCCGTAGAGATGACGAAAAGAAAGTAATTCAGGAAGCATGCTAAAAATGAAAATATATTCTAAAGATGTAAGAGTGAGTACTGGAAAAATCAATACCAGTGCTAAGCAGTACAGGAGTGAATGAATGTGACACTGGGGTAAAAGACAAGGAAAAACATTATCACCGGTACAACGTGACATGAAAGTCTGCTTGAAGAGGAGACAGTGTGCTTTTTTTTTTTCTGGGAATAAGAAGGATTTCTAAGTGCTCTTAGTGAATGAGCAGCATCCGGCTATAACCTCAGGAGGAAGTGACCCTCCCCTGCCCCTCCAAAACATATATGCACAGTGATGGATGATGGTGGATAAATCCATACCGAGAAATATGTAGGCCATAATATAAGAATGAAAGGGACCCTGACAAAACCCAGTGGCCCTCCTATTTTCATCTATCCGACGCGTTTGCTTTCTCTGTACCCACTTGCGAATGCATGTTTCTGCAAAAATGAACTTAGGGTGGACTTCCCTGGTGGCGCAGTGGTTAAGAATCCGCCTGCCAATGCAGGGGGCACGGGTTTGAGCCCTGGCCCGGGAAGATCCCACATGCCTCGGAGCAACTAAGCCCATGCGCCACAACTACCGAGCCTGCGCTCTAGAGCCCACGAGCCACAACTACTGAGCCCGTGTGCCACAACTCCTGAAGCCTGCCCACCTAGAGCCTGTGCTCCGCAGCAAAAGAAGCCACCACAGTGAGAAGCCCACGCACCGCAACAAAGAGTAGCCCCCTCTCACCGTGATGAAGAGTAGAGAAAGCCCGTGTGCAGCAATGAAGACCCAACACAGACAAAAATTAATTAATTAATTAAAAAAAATGAACTTAGGGTATATTTCTAGTGATTTGGAGGATCTGAATAGGAAGCGGGTGAACTTAGAGCCATAGAGCATATTCTTTCTTTTTCTAAAGTCATTGCTTTGAAAAGAAGATAGGAAGCTATAGGAAGTAATTGGATGGTAGGATATAAGTGGGAAAATAAACGAATTTGGTCCTCTGGTGTGTGGTTTATGATAGCAAAATGATAAAGAGCAGGTAGCATTCCATGAAGACTGAGAAGAAAATATTGTTCAGGAAAGGAGCTGAATGAATCTCTTGAGAACAAGGGCCATATTTTATTCATGTCGCATCTTTAGCATCTAGTACAGTGCTCTAGAAATAGCAGGGGCTTAATTTTGAGGCTTTAATTTAAGAGGTAGAAAGAAGAAAGTGTTAGGCAAAAGAAACCACGAATCACAATTCTATAAATGATAATAGGTTAGAACAAAAACAAAAAATTACAAGACAAGCTAAAGTGCAAGAAGTGTCCAGTTACTCTCATGAGAAAAATGGCAGGGAAACTGGTCAAGAGTAATAACTTATGGCTGAACTTGTTTACATGTAAGAGCAGAACAATGAGCAATTCAAGCAAAATGAGCTTGAAATGTTAATACAGAGCAGCAGAGATTATCTCATAGCTATCACTATGTTTCAGTGAACCGAAATAGTAGAAGACTACACACTGTTCCAAGAAAATACATTTGATACAGACTGGGGGTATAGCAGGGCAAATCAAGAACACAGTTAAATCAATAGTGTGTCTGTACAGGGGATATCAAGATATGGAGATGTCTAAGACTTAATATCTGATATCAAAGAGTCCACAGTCACAAGTGGAGATGGATATGTAAATATTTCACTAAAGTAAGAAGTGATAAGAGCTGTAATGATATGCCTGAAGGGCTCTGTATTCATCTCCTGGAGCTGCTGTAACATAGTACCGCACACTGGGTGGCTTAAACAACAGAAATGTATTGGCTCACAGTCCTGGAGGGTGGAAGTCTGAGATCGAGGTGTGTGGACAGGTTGGTTCTTTGTGGGGGCTGTGAGGGAGAATGTGTTCCATGCCTCTCTCCTAGATTCTGGTGGTTTGTTGGCAATCTCTCATTGCTTGGCTTATAGAAGCTGTGATCTCTGCCTTCATTTTCACATACATTCTTCCTGTTGAATGTGTCTGTGTCCAAATTTCACCATTTTATAAGGTTGCCACTTGTATTGGATTATGGCCCGTTCTAATGTCCTCAGCCTTACTTAATGATTTACAAAGAACCTATTTCCAAATAAGGCCCCATTCATGGGTTAAGACTTCAATATTCTTTTCAGGTGATAAAATTCAACCTACAATAGGCCATGAGAACATTGGAGTCATTGTGGCATGTAGAACAGATGTCCAGCTTGGTGGAGGATAGTAAAAATAGATTTTGAAAGTTGTTTTAAAATACAAAATTGGCACAAAGGTGAGAAATAAAATGATTGGACAGAAGGAGGTCTGCCTATTCAGTGAAAAAATTGAATTTTTAAAATACAACTTAATTTATTAAATTGGACTAAGCATTTACTGGCCATGATTATGGGCCAGATGCCAGAGATACAAAATTGATAAGATAGTCACCATCTCCAGAATATCTAATAAATTCTTCTTATTTTGGGGAGAGGGGGTGCTCAGTACATAGAATAGTGCAACTGTGACTGGAATTGACTCCTATTACCTGGAAATAAGGAAAGAACTTACTTCTGATCAGATGGGAAATTAGTGAATACTTAGAAGAAGGCGACCACATCATTGAGAGATTTTTTTAATGAGAGAAGGAATGTTAGGTGTAATCAGACACAGCCTCACACTTTAAGGAAGCAGATGTTATAAAGTTCAAGGAGAAAATAATTATAGTTCTATGAGCAGAGAGAACCATAGGATGTTAGACGTCTCTGTGCTGACAGAATCATCCCATTATGCCCTGGGCTTGGTGAGGTGCCCAACAGGTTGTCTGTCTCCCTCACAACCCTGGGATTGGCTTTCACATCCAGCACCTGGAACATTGTAGAGCCTGAATCCATCCTCCTGAATAATTATAACTGTGGATCTCTTACAAAAATAGTATAGAACACAAACACACACCCAGACATAAATACAAAATTCCATTCTGCCATAAGATTTTGGGAATTAAAATCAGTTTTTGACATACAAAAACTTTAAAAAGTGGCGATTTAGTTAGTTTTCAGGTTTGCGTTATTAGAAGCAGTGCTGATGTGAATACATTTTTACATATGGGCTTTGATATTTGTCGGCCTGTTTCTGTAGGACCTGTATTACCTTTTCACTGCATCCAGTCTTACTCACTTTAAATCTCTCTTCCATGCTGCAGCCAGAGTGGGCCACAAGACACCGGTGTCTCCCCTCAGCCTGCAAACTAAGTGTTTACAATACTTTTCATGACTCATTCTACCCTCTAGCCGCATCTGTAGTCAGAGCGAACAACCTGCAGAAATCGATTTTACAACTCTGCCTGTGCTCATGCTGGTCCCTTTCTATCTTTACTGATTCACTCTTACTCCACTTGCAAGATTCCAGAAACTTCCCTGAATTCCCAGGCTGGGTGAAGTGCCAACTCTGACTCCACAGCATCCTGTGTATAACTCTAACTCAGCAAAGGCATCAAAATGATCTCTGGATGGTCCTTCTGTGTCCCTGGCAGAATTCAAACTCCTTGAAGACAAGGGCATGAGTTTTCACCCTGGTAACCACACAATACTGAGCATCATGTGTAATGTCAGCTTAATATATTTTGGGTTTTAATATCCATAACCATGGAAATAAGCTCACTATCTGTGCTGATGGGTCACCACACTCACTGCCAACGATGAGTTTGTTGGTGAGAATGGACGGTTTGGGACAAGGAACATGTGATAGGCATTTCGGAACATTCTGTGAATGAAATCACCTAGGTGGAGTCCACCAGAACATTGTGGCCCAGTGTAAATGTTCAATAAACCTTTGTTGAAATTGAATGAAATCAATCATTTATTTATCCATTCATTCAAAAATCTTTTATTCAAGAATTGCAGTGTCCCAGTACTAGTGCTGGAGAAATCAAAAGATATAAGTCAGGGCAGATATGTAAGCAAAGCATAACTATGTAATATGAGTGTTACAATAATTCTCTGCCTAGTGTGCTGTACGGGTACACAGGAGGGAGAAGCTAACTCTGTCAGAAGGCATAAGTGCAGATGTATGGGTTGTCTGCCTGTTTTCTCTACATGCATTTTCTGCCCTTCTCTTCCCTGCACTATAACTCAGGGAGCAATATTTCCCAGGTTCCTTTGTCTCCTGGCTTCCAAAGAGGCCAGTGGGGAGACAAGATGGAAAACTGAAGGGCCAGATGAGAAGATAAATCATGGTCTTTCTCCATCATCTGTCTGCTTGGAGTAGCGTTTGCAGCAGTCACTGCTGGGTCTCCTGCATGGCTGTCAGTCCTGCTGGGTACGCCCACTGTTCCAGCTTCCTCCAGGTGGCCTACTCCTTGGCCCTGGAAACACTGACTTCTTCCTGTAAGGTTCTTGCCTTTTCTAGTCTCTTGGCTGCCACCCCTCCCCGCCCCACAACTCCCGGTAGGCTCCTTGGCTTTTCCATTACCTGTGAAATCCATACCCAACAATAAAGTCATTGAAACACCTCAGGTGCTGTTTCCCAACTCAACCTTGGCTGATTCAGAAGCTTCTCAAAGAAGGGCATATTTAAAAGCTAGTGGAATGGGGCTGTTTCTAGAGATTTCATTCCCTTTCATACTTAATATTCTATTATTGTCTTTTTTGGTGGCTGTGAAGAAAAATTTTAATTTAATTTTAAAATTAATTAATTTTAAAATTTTAATTCAATTTTAAAATTAATTAATTTAAAAATTTTAATTTAATTTTAATTTTTCTTTAATTTTCTTCACAGACTCAGATTTCTCACCTAAAAAAATCAGAAAAATGTAATGTATTTGGCCATGTTGGAATTCATTCACTCATTCATCTAACAAATTTTGTTGACACTCTACTCCGTGGAGGTGCCATACCAGCCATGAGGACAATAATCACGATCAGGACAGCTGTGAGCCCTGCTCCAGAGCATCACAGACCTAGGGGATGAAAGATATCTGCAACACAGTCACTTAGAAGACGCTAATTTCTACAGCAGTGCCTAAATAGCTATATTTCCTTCAAAGCATCCATTACATTTTCCAAATCAGTAAATGACCATGTAATCGTTTAAGGATCACAAAGCATGTGGAAAGCTCTCATTAAAACTAGATGGAGACCATGGATGTTTTTAGTCCAAAGAGCTTTATAAATGAAAGTAAAAGAGGTGTAAAATTTATACAGTTTTGAATAACTCAAAAGTGATTTGCTGTAACCTTCTTAATCAACAGACATGTAATTAGTGAATAAATGTGCCATCTTTGTGACTCACTCCCCAAGTGAAATACGTTTGGCAGGAATTTCTCTTCAGAAATTGCTTTTCTTCAGGAAATGCTTGTCATTTCTTTATGTGCTAGGATAGGGTCTCTTACATTTAACAATGAATGGCTGTCTCAGAGGGATGAAGGATGAACTTAATCCTTTATTCTGTAGGTGGGAGCATATCAAATTCATTGCATTTTGAACAGAAGAAATCTTATATTTACATGCTTTCAGAATATAAATTTTAAGATCCTCCAGAAACACATTTTAGTGTCAGGAAGTTTTTTCATCTTATCTAAACCTTCCAGGCTGTTCTTAGCAAAGATAAATGACAATTGGCTACAATTCTTTGCATAATAGACCAAGATTATAACTCTGTATTTATTTACTCTTTCATTCAACAAGTTTTTATTGAGCATCTACAACTAAGAGCCAGACCCTGGGAAAAAATGTTTAGCAAAACCAGATGTGCCTCAGCCCTTTAAAATTACTTTCATAGACAAAGAGTCTTTGCTTTTTTTTCTTAGATCAATTTTTCCAACCCTTAATTTCTATTCCCAGTTTACATGCTGCATGGGATGGGGCAAGCCAATAACACTACGTAAAATAAGTTTGCAGAATCTGTACAATAGGGATTATTATAATACTTAGCCTTATTTCTGGTGGGTTTGCTGCAAGTACCACCTGTACAGAAAGTCATTTATCTATTGTGTCCCTTCTGAGTAGCTCAATAACGCAGTGTTTAAGAGAACACAAGCTCTGGAGCTAGGTTTCCAGGGTTTAAATCCTGGACCTAATACTCACTAGCTGTGAGATTTGGGACAAGCTTATAACCTCTCTGCCCCTGCACTTCCTCCCATGTAAAGTGGGGACAATACAGTCCCTACCTCATGAGTAAATCCATATAAACCACTGAGAATGGTGTCTTGCCATACAAAACCCCCAATAAACAATATGACTAGGAACTCTCACGGGCATGTGTGGTCTGTACAATGTCCACAAATGCTGAGTGTAGCCAGCTTTTCCAGTTTGGGGGCTATTTTGAAATTGGTTCCTCCACTTACTTAACTTTTCTGTGTCTCAGGTCCTTTATTTTTAAAATGAAAATAATATTATACTTCCCAAGGATGTGTTGAGTATTAAGTGAGATAATATATGTAAAAGCAAAGGCACATTGTAGGCGTTTAATAATGCTATTTCCTTCATCCCTTCTTTAAAAAATTAGAACCACTGAATAGTCCAGGACATTCTGATTGCCCTCTAGAGTTATCTAACCTTGCATATGAACATAGAGCAGAGAGCCGTATAAGCTAACGCACAGATTTTGTGACGCAGATAATCCATTTTCCTTCCCCACATTCTCATTCCCATTTTGTGTGCTCTTAGGGCAACTCAGATTATAGTGCATTTTCAATTACCTAACCAATAGAAGGGATAAACGGTGAAAATAATCTGTCATATGACAGATAACCCAAACCACAGATGGATGCAAAAATTATTAATATTCATTTATTTAAAAATGTTTCCTGATTCAAACCATGTTTATCAAAAATCTTCAGGCAAAGAATTGTGTTGGGTGCTATTTGTTCCAGAATAATTTTGGCAGCAGGTTTACCCTAGCAATTGTTTAGTTTGGGCTTAAATTTGAATTGATTTACATTTCCTAAACACAGAGTGACTGATGTTAGAAGATGAGGTAGCCTAGGGTAGAGTGGTAACAGGAGGGAGTCAGGCTGAGGTTAGAAATTCACTCCATCATACGGCCCAGCAATCCCACTACTGGGCATATACCCAGAGAAAACCATAATTCAAAAAGACACATGCACCCCAGTGTTCATTGCAGCACTGTTTACAACAGCCAGGTCATGGAAGCAGCCTAAATGCCCATCGACAGACAAATGGATAAAGAAGATGTGGTACATATATGCAATGGAATATTACTCAGCCATAAAAAGGAACGAAATTGGGTCATTTGTAGAGATGTGGATGGACCTAGAGTCTGTCATACAGAGTGAAATAAGTCAGAAAGAGAACAACAAATATCGTTTATTAACACATATGTGTGGAATCTAAAAAAATGGTACAGATGAACCGGTTTGCAAGGCAGAAACAGAGACAGAGATGTAGAGAACAAACATACGGACACCAAATGGGGAAAGTGGGGAGGAGGTGGTGGTGGTAGTGGGATGAATTGGGAGATTGGGATTGACATATATACACTAATACGTATAAAATAGATAATAATAACCCACTGTATAAAAATGAATAAAATTTAAAAAAATTCACTCCATCAATACTCTGTATGTAATTTCATCTGTAGAATGATGACTTCCCAGGAAGGAAGGTAAGTTTCATATTAATATATATATTTTAGCTCTTCAAGAGCAGTCCTTTCAGCCTCAGAGAACCTGAAGGACGTGTCCATGTGACTGAGCACTGCCCTTTTTTGTAGGCTGCAGTGATGACCTTTAGTCAGGTGCCTCCAGTGGGCCATGGAGAGAGTACTGAGCACAAGGAAACAGACAGGTACACAGTGTGACTGTACAGGGAGCATCAGGTGCTGAAACGACATATGCAGACTTGGCCAGATCACCCCCTTCTTCCCATGATTCTCTTCTGAAATGGAGGCTGGCATGACCAGCCAACTCTACAAAGAGAACACCAACCAATAAGCAGCAATGCATCTCCTCTACGATTTCTTTAAATCGGCCCTGGTAATCTAAGATGGAAATATCTCTCTGTTGGATTTAAATTTAGGTCTCATTTGCTGGTGCCCCAAGCAGATTTGGGAAATGAAGGGCAACAAAACCATAGCAAATTTGTAACATACGTTTTGGTCTCAACAGGAAAGCATTTGAAATCTGTGAAGTGTGGCTTCAGATGTCAGAGCGCTTTAGGGGCTGGAATGACCAAGTCCCAATTCTCTCCTTAGTAAACTTGAGCAGCATTTGAAAGTATCTACTCGGGGGCATTCCTTTCTCATTAAATGTCCTAGCAATTAAGAGGAACATGTTCTTGGTGGACAGAGCAAGAGGGGAAGTGATAAAATGTGGAGTTTGAGGGGAAAACATTGAGCACTTGTGCACCTGTGGTTGGGGAGAGACGTAGTTACACTTTGGCATAATTATTGACAAAGTTAGGGATGAATGGATGAATACACTTTGATATGCTGTTTACATTCAGCTGAGAGTTCAGTGTAGAACGCCTGTAATTAGGATATTTGGAAACATGCGGTTTTGAACATTTTTCTCTTTCACTTGTAAAGTGCGTGGGGAAGAATGATTAAGGATGCCGGCAGCCCCACAAGGTGGACAGAAGACTAAGGGAATATTCTTATTTTGTCTCTCATGCCCCCTAATCAAAATGCTGCTTCTGTTTTCCTCTCCAAAATCATCAGTGTATCAGGAAACACACATTTCCAAGATCTATCCTGAATCCAAACAGGATAAAATAAAATGAGATTATTTTCCCCTCCTGTTCAAAAATCCTTTTTATTGCACAGTGAAGAAATAAATGTCTACCAGAGGGAAATGAGGAGGGACTAAGAGGAGGATCGAACTGCCCACTTGAATCACTCCCGCACAAAACGCCCGGCTAAAGGATGGGTAGCAGAGCAGCAGCGTTTTCGGGAAAATTTTAAATGAAAAACAAGGCAAAAAAATTGTTCCAGCAAGAGTTCTGTAGAGAAACGGAAGACAGCTGTTGCATTTTTCTCCAGCCTGCTAGCTCTTTCAACCAGATCCAAAGATGATCCAGCTCTTGGCTTAATTAATCACTTGCTGTTTTTGATGGTGGAGGAAAATGGGGCTCACTCACCTACTGCTCTCTTAGCCAAGGAGCAAAGTTCCCAAAAAGGAGTGGAATGCATATCGATGGAGGAAAAGAACCAGTTCCCAAGGGACCAGAATGTGAATTCTTTCTTAGTGTTCCTCCTCACTGGCTTTCACTTTCATTTTAAGGCAGGTTTGCACAGAGTCCCATTCTCTCAATCCAATCTAAGCACTGATGTTCAAACTCAGATTAAAGAAATTATTTTGAGTTGTGTCCTAATCTCTCCTTAAAATTTTCAAGCCTTCATTCAAATAGTTTATGAGATTCTCTTCCCTCCATGAGGCCTTCCTGGATTAATTAAAACATCCACATTATCTGAGATCCTCAGGGCCAGGGTAAAGGTTATCTGAAGAAGAATTCTGGGGCCACATCTAGGCCAGTCCTGAGCAACTGAGACCAGAAGGATGAGAGCCAGTCAAAGAGGCAAGGAAGCCAGAGGTCGTTTTGAAAATCAGCAGTCAGACTTCACTGCAATTTCAAGGCTGGGACCGAGAACTTGAAATGGCGTGGTTAAATCAGGAACTTAAGTTTAATGCTGTTTAAGAGGACCAGGTCAGAACATTGAACTTGAAAGAGGTGAACTCCCCAGGGTCCACGCTTGCTGGTTGCTGGTCTCAACTTGTGGAATCAGAGAGTTGGAGCCTTGTAGGGTCCCTGAATGGCTCAGCTTACACACAGTACTAATTAATGCATTCTCTGTTTTCTTATATAACCCGGATGAAACCAAGGCCTTCTGTTTTTTTAAGGAGGTCAAGTTGGAGAGGCTTAATTAGTGTCTGAATAGAAATAAAAATAAATCGGTTTTTACCAGCATTTTGGAAAGAATTTTCAAGGAGATCCAATTCCACGTTGGCCCCTTCTTTTCCTTTCTCCCACCCCCAGACTTTCCCATAACAAAGTCCAAACCTTCTCTCACTGCTCAGCCTAAGAGGGTTTTCTTCCCTCTGCCCTACCCTGCCTGAGCCCTCTATTATGTATATTGTGCAGCCTTGCACTTGTTCTTACAGGTTTCTTCTCAATCTCCTGTTCAGCCCCTCTCCACCCATTCTCCAGATTCTACATCAGAAAGATCTAGGACCTGGACCAGCCCAGCCTTGTTAGCAGGCAGGAGGCTGGGACAGAAGGCCGCAGACAATGGCTCATTAGTAAGTCTTGGTTCTGTCTCAGATTTTTCTCTTTTATGTCCACCCACATCGATTTTCTAGTTTTTAATGAGCCCTGCTTTTCTGACCCCCGTAAAATAGTCTGATAGTCTGTCCCATCACTGTGACCTTCCCAAATTTAAATTTCTGGAGGATAAGGTCTAAAATATTAGGCACTTTTGAATTACTTACAGTGTGATGCAAATAAGCTATTAATAATCAAAATGATGGTGAAGAAGAATAGATCTAAAGTGACTTAGAGAAAAGTTGAAATAAGAGGCTCAATCTCATTGGATAGATGTCCAGGAGAGTCAGGGGTACTAGAGGGATTGAAGATACTGGCAAATCACTCAACTTCTTAATGATCTTTTCACAATATCACATTTGTATTGAGGACATGTGTAAGGTAGTATTGTATAGACACATCCTTCTGAAGAATAGGGAACATTTAACGGGGGGATATTAATGATAGATACCATTTAGTGAACACTCAGTATATGCTAGGCTTTATTACCTATGCTTGATAGTTCTCATAATAACTTTAAAATGTAGCTATTTATCCCCAATTATCCCTATTTTACAGTTGTAGAAACTAAACCTCATTTTGAAGAATTTATCTAAGGTTGTGCAAAGAATAAAAGAACATTAAATTAAACCTATGCTTCCTTCACCATTTAACATTGATGCACAAATACATCTGCCCATACCCAGCATATATGTCTCATGTGACTACGTGTACTAGACATAGGACACATCTAATATGCAGAATCTATAGCTGCACATTTATGTTTACTGATTTATATCTGGATCTCTATGTCAGACTGAAATGGAACTACTAGGGAATAGAAAGAGGTGGTGGGTTGGGATTGTTGTGACCAGAAGGATCAAATTTCATCTGGAACAAAACTTGGACTTAGAAGAAGTTTTCAAAAAGAATTGTCAACCTTTTCATTTAACCTAACATGCTGTCACTGCAGTTACTCATTTTCTCATGTAGTGTGAATTCTATAACTAAATTTAAGGAAAGAGTTTCCCACTTAACTTAAAAGATGTTAAATGGTAAAAAAAATGGGGGAGATGAACTTGATTTTTAGAGTGGGGAAGAGTAAGAAATCAAAGCAGAGTGGAATGTGAGCACAGTGGGAGAGAAGAAAGGCTCATGCCTTCATTCACTCCTGTATCAGTTGGGAAGGAGGATACAAAGTCTCCATCCTCAGGGAGCTCAGCCTCTGGTGAGTCAATAATGAATAGGCACTAATCATTAGAGAAATGCAGACCAAAACCATAATGAGTTATCACCTCTCACTGGTCAGAATGGCCATCATCAAAAAATCTACAAACAATAAATGCTGGAGAGGGTATGGAGAAGAGGGAACCCTCCTGCACTGTTGGTGGAAATGTAAATTGATACAGCCACTATGGAGAACAGTATGGAGGTTCCTTAAAAAACTAAAAATAGAACTACCATATGACCCGGCAATCCCACTACTGGGCATATACCCTGAGAAAACCATAATTCAAAAAGATACATGTACCACGATGTTCATTGCAGCACTATTTACAATAGCCAGGACATGGAAGCAACCTAAATGTCCATCGACAGATGAATGGATAAAGAAAATGTGGCACATATATACAATGGAATAGTAGCCATAAAAAGGAATGAAACTGAGTTACTTGTAATGAGGTGGATGGACCTAGAGTCTGTCATACACAGTGAAGTAAGTCAAAAAGAGAGAAACAAATACCGGGTGCTAACACACATATATGGAATCTAATAAAACAGTACTGATGAACCTAGTGGCAAGGCAGGAATAAAGATGCAGAGGTAGAGAACGGACTTGAGGACACAGAGGGGGAAGGGGAAGCTGGGACGAAGTTAGAAAGTAGCATTGACATATATACACTACCAAATGTAAAATAGATAGCTAGTGGGAAGCTGCTGCATAGCACAAGGAGATCAGCTCGGTGCTTTGTGACAACCTAGAGGGATGAGTTAGGGAGGGTGGGAGGGAGCGGATGTGGGGATATAGGTATACGTACAGCTGATTCATTTTGTTGTATAGCAGAAACTAACACAGCATTGTAAAGCAATTATACTCCAAGAAAGATATAAAAAAAAGAAAAAATAGGATGCGATTTGTGCTGATTTCAAGCCATGCGAATGTAACGGAGAGAACAACTCATTTTGTAGATAAAGGAACGGATTGGAAAGGAAGTCAGTTTTCTTCTGTCTCAAAGGATGGATGGGCATTTTAAGAATGGAGAGCAAAGAACAGGACAGTTCTGGGTCTGGTAGGAAATCCTGCATGAGCAGAGGCAGAGAGTTGCAGAAGAGCAGGCAGTGCATTGGGAAGAGCAAACTGGGGTGTAGTTAGATAGTTGAGTACTTGGGGTTGGAGGATAGGAATGAAGGGAAGGAAAGCATGGAGGAGATAGATCCATACATGTATTACTTTAGGTTCTCAAGAAAAACATAAAAGTGGTCTTTTCTTTGAATCAGTATTGGAAAGCTGGCATGGCTGGAAGAGTACTTGTTTTCTTTAATAATTGGGCTTAACTCTCTCCCTTAGCCAATTGAGGAAAGAGCCTACTATCAGTTTCTTATGGCTGCACTGACAAATTTCTGAAACAGCAGAACTTTATTCTCTTGCAATATGGAGGCCAGAAGTCTAAAATGAGTCTTAGTGGGTCTAAAATCAAGGTAGTGACAGGGCTGATTCCTTCTGGAGGCTCCAGGGAAGAATCCAGTCCTTGCTTCTTTCAGCTTCTGATGGTGCTAACATTCCTTGGCTTGTGGTGGCATCACTTCAGTTTCTGCTCTGCCATCACATTGCCTCCTCTTTTGTACTCAAATCTCCCTCTTGTTCTCTTGTAAATACACTTGTGATTACATTTAGTTGATCAAGATAATCCGGGATAATCTCCCCAACTCTGGATCCTTAATCTATTCACATTTGCAGAGTCCATTTTGCCATATAAGCTAGTAATCACAGATTCCAAGGATCAGGACATGGATATCTTTGGCACAGTTATTTAGCCTCTACCATAAACATCGTGGCCTCCAGGTTCTCTGGTCCTTCCCAGATGGATTGTTTGATTTCCCAGACACTTCTGAGATATGTTTGGACTCTTGGGCTTCAGATTTCTCTTACGGTGAACTCTGAAGCTATCTGAGGCACTCTTTGCCTTGAGGTCTGCATCCCTTCTGTGGAGGGGAGAATCTGGCTGAACGACTTTTGGATGTTAGGGTTCAAAGTAAATAACATTGGGCAGGAAATGGCTGCTGATGCAGCTCTGACAGCTGAGAAATGCTAGCAATAAAAAATCAGCATATATAGAAGAAGGTGCTTGGTAGGACAGTTTGAAAATTCAGTTGTTTGCTGTTGGTACAGGACCAGAAAACAAGAGTAGTGGACAGAGAAAGGGCAGGTCTGTGGACATATTTCTGCAGACACCAAAGTGCCTCTTGCCAGTTTTGCCTTGGAGCCATCTTCTTTTGTTGTTTCTCTATACCCACATCCAATCTGGCATGTTAGCCTGCTGGTTCTGTTTCTATATATCCCTGTGTCTATTCTTTCTTTTTTTTTTTTTTTTTCTGATCTTGGTTATATCTATGCTTAGCTCTGACTCCCCTCACCTGGCCCATGAAAACCTAAACTTCTCATCTCCAGCACTCACCCCTCCCCAGGAACCACACCAGCCACATTTCTCTCTTTGCTTATGGCCTTGCTGGTCTCTTTTCTGGTTCAGTTGAAATGATGAATCTGTATCACTTTCTCCATGGGCCCTTCTTTCTTACCTCTATTTCAATGCATAGTTGAGTTCCCTGTATTGCCTAGGTTTTCTTATCTCACAGTATTTCTTTCTTTTCAGCCACAGCAATTCATGGGTCACATTTTCTGGCTCTCCTGCCTTCCACATCTCCGGATTTGGCATACCATCCTCTAAACCCATGAACACTGGCTAAAATACCACTTTCTCCCTAAATGAAATACAAGGCACTGAATACTTTCACTCTACACCTCATAGGGTGACAATGAAGATGGAATGACATGACATAATAGTTTAGAATAATGCGAGAATGTAGGAAGCACTCAGTAAACATTAGCAGCCATCGTTATTGTTATTGGCTTAGTTTTGCATTATAGATCAGTTCCTTCTTGCATTACAGATCAGTTGTATTTGCAGGTCAGTTTTTTCAACTTTGTCTAATTGTCCTTTTCTATAGCAAGTCCATGTCAGGGTAGACTACTTTTGAATGTGATTCCTGCAATTCAGTCACCAATGTTTCGATTAGTGGTTGGCACAGGACAAAGCCCTTAGGGAGATTTATAAAATATTATTCAAATAGGATAATTCTTTAATAAGAACGATTCCAAAGAAGAAAAGAAACTATTGATGGCTCATGCCACCTTCATCACATGCTTTAATTGTCATCTTAAATCAGGGTCATCAACATACGGAGACTGGAGAAGGGACAGTTTATTAGGAAGGTATCTACTGGTAGATGGGACTGAAAGTGTTCTGACTTGATTGGACTACTTGTCCTCTTAACCTGTGCAAACTCTTAGAGGTAAAAGGATAGTTCATGTAAGCAACTTGAATTTCAAAAGTAGCTTCCATCTTCCTAACCTGATGTGTGAGATTATCATCTTACCAGGTAAAAGAAGACCTGTTTAAGACTATGCCAGGTGAGATAGTTCTTCAGGGGTGAACTGAGCATCCTCTTGATCCAAATCTATCAATGTGCAGTCCTTCTGCTTCATCTGTACTCACTCTGGAAGGATGCATTGTGTGCTCTTCCGAAGAAATATACATCAGCGTCCGTAGGAGGGGGCCAGGCACACTGGAAAAGAAGCCAGCCAAAAGGAAAAGAAGGATTCTGTCCCCCTTACTCACCAGTGCACAGCATGGTGCACAAATGGAGAGCACATTTAATGTGTGTCATTGAATAAATGAATGAGTGAATGAACAGACGAATCCAGGCACCATGGAGAAGATTTGACTCTCTCATTGAATGTGAGAGCGTGATTCTTCCCTTTCTATCCTTTACTGAGGCAGGCCAGATGGAGCACATCTCCTGAGTATCCTCTGTGTAGAAGTCTGCATCAGGACTTAAAGCTTCCTAAGAGTAGGGGTAGAGCTGGGAGTGTCATAGCTGCTCCATCTTCTCTCTTCAGGCTCCACAGGGGCTAATTTATTATACATTAGCTCATTAAGCCTTTATTCTAATGCAGTTACTATGCCTTTATTTTCTCCTTAATGTGCAAATTATGAAGACTGCTTAGAATGTGAAAATTGGCCTTTATTTCTCTTCCAAAAAGTTTCCATACACTCAACACCTCTTTGCAATGTTGTTTGGAACTACATTTGAGGCATTAAAAAGCAAAGAGACCTAGTATTCTTTCTCACTCCTTTTCTGCAACAAAATCCCTACCTATTGTTTTAAATGTAAAAAGATACTTCTACATCATCCCCAGGAATGGTTTTTAGACACACAGGATGCAAAGTAGTAGCCCATAGTGGATATTGCTGTGATTAGCCACCTGGCATCCACATAGCTTTCCTACTTGGAGAGAATCCCCTGCAAGCTGGAGGGAGGCAGATATTCCCTTTCCCAGCTCCTTGGCTGCTATAAAGTGAACAAATGAATAAGCCTGGTCCATCCCATGTCCTCACCAGGGTATTGAATCCAGAGCCTGTAATGTAAATAGGTGGGAATGACTGGGATGTCTTGCTGTGCCGGTGGCCATGGTACCCTGGATTATGTTGCAGGGTTCCATGGTAGCAGCATTCTGGATTCAGTATTGGTCATGGTGTCCATGACTGTGATAATGATGGGCTGTGACCAGCAGCAATGACAGCAGCTTCCTGGCCAGACTTCTCATCAGGCATGATTGGGCTGTATTTCTGGCTGCCTGGACTTTCATGGTTTTTCATGACTTTTTCAAACCTGGTTCTATAGCCTTCTTATTGATACTAGAGGAAGATAGTCTTCCAGAAAGTGTTAGTGCAAATCAAATATGAAAATGTGGTACCCAGCTCCGACACACTTATAATTACAGATAAGCTTCTCTTGAAACAACTCTAATAAAGTATATGAAAATATAAGTTTACAGACCTGATAAATTAAATGGTGATTATTTCTTTTATCTTAAAGGTTTTCTATAAATTGTTAACTTCCCCTGTGGATTCTGAATAAAGTAAGCGATAGATAATAAATTAAGTAAATATGGCTATGAAAATAGACCACAAGAGGACACATTCAGTTAAAAAAATATGTGGATTGCAATGGCTGTTTTGGGTTATATCAGAATCTGAGTTTGTAGGGAGGATGAGAAGATCTGAATTGTGGAGCCTTGAAGCTTTTCTGGAGCCCCTGGTCTCCCCAGACTGACTGCTCCTTAGGTCTTTCCTCTTATGCTTGCATTCTAGGTCTGAACCTCTCCAGTTCAGCTGACAAGACCATTTTGCCCTTAGAAGGAAGCATTGAGTTATCTAAGGATAGGTTGGAAGTGGTGGTAGTGGTGTTTACAGCCAATTCTAGAAGCACCACGTTACGTGACTTGCCTTCATACCATGTGCATTTTGTTTCTCTTTGAAACATATGTACTTATGATATTTCACTGTAATCAAAGAACCAAAAATAACTTGTAAATAGGCTTAGCATTTTTACTCCAGGTGTGGATTTTTTGTTGTTTATGTTTTTTTCTGTCTTCAGGCCATTGTGTAAGAATCCACCTGGTTGATTAGATTTTGTAATAATGTCAGATGGTATGGCATCCTGTACCTGCACCCACATAGCCGATAGCTTAATTTTTAAATTATCTCAGAGAGAGACTTTTAAAAGGAAATCGATGGTGAAAATGAAGAAACATTATTACCCTAATAACTGTTAACACTTCACTTTATTACATGGGAATTTGAAAGTAGAATATACAAGAGTAGTAAATGAAAAGTATAGTCTCGATATGATTTGTGGTTTTCTTAAACTTTAAATGATCCCAGTTTGGGGGTGGGGGGAGTAAAGGGGAAGTTCACTAAACTCAGATTACATTTCTCCAAGTCTACATGCATAAGAAAAAGTCCTTGTTAAAAAAATGTGTGAAAAATGCATGCACCTGACATAAATAGGCACATTTTTATGTTTGAAGAAATTTACCTTGATAATTGTGCTCATATATCTTAATATTAATATCAACATTGTAAAAAGTATGGAGTTGATTCTGATTTGAGAAGCTTTTTAAAGGCAGATTTGACATTCCTGGTGTCTTTCTTTTCTTGTGATTCTGGGTGATGAACTGATTCTTCTCTGCAACCCAGCCTTCTTCCATTAAACCCTTTCATGCCTTCCAAGCACCTTTCACAAAACTTTGCTTTGGGTAAATTGAAGTCATTAGGTGAGCACATGCTTTAAGAATTCCTTCCCTGCTACCTGTCAGCTCCCCCGTCCTCCAGATTTTGAGGAGCTAGGGGCTCTCTCTTGTTCTCCAGCATCTGCACTGGAGTGCCATGCCCTCCACTCCCCCAGAGACCCCTCTAGCAACCGCTCCTCTTTTTTTTCTTTAACCTCCCTCTTCTACTGACATCCCCCCTCCTGTGCCTCACACTCACTCTTAACACAGAAACGTCCAGTCAGTTACCTCCCAGGTGAGAGCAAAAACATCCAAACTCAAAACATCAACATTTTTTTCCAAGCAGTCCTGTCTTTGTATTTTTATTTTATTTATTTATTTATTTTTAACATCTTTATTGGAGTATAATTGCTTTACATTGTTGTGTTAGTTTCTGGTGTATAACAAAGTGAACCAGCTATACGTATACATATATCCCCATATCCCCTCCCTCTTGCGTCTCCCTCCCACTGTTGAGCCTGAAACACCCTCCCTGTCAGCTCTGTAAAGGACAGGTCCACCTTGCTCTCTGTCTCTTTTATTTCATTCTCACTCTATGATCTGACTTCCAATCCTACCTACTCTGAAAAGACTCTGATGGGGTCTTGATTACCCTACATTTCATCAGAGCCGATAGACACGTCCCAGTTCATATCTCACTAGATCTCTCTGGCATTTGATCCAAGTGGCCGTGACCTCCATTTCAAACTCTCCTGCGTTGGCTCCTTTGGCATTTCTCTCTTGAGGTTTTCATCCTTCCTCTCTCGCCTCTCTTTACCATTTTTATAGATTTACTATTGGTGGCCGAACTTTGGTGTTACTGAGGCTTATGTCTTTGAACCTGCAGTCTCCTCATTGTAAGTATTGCCCACCAAAGCCCGTGGTTTCATCTCTGACTGATATTCTAATGACCCCCTAATACATATTGTCTATTTAGATCTTTCTGCTGACCTCCAGACTCATTTTTCCCCGTCACAGTGAGACAAGTCCAAGCTTTATTGCATTTTGCTCCAGACCTGCTTTTGACTCCCCCAGTGACTCTAGAAAGAAACTGAGAAGCAGCTTAAAATATCTTAGTCATTTTCCTGTCACAGACTTTATCTTGATTCCACCATGTTTCTGTCTGTTACTAAGTTTTATATTCTGCCTTAGGTCACATTCTCTCTAATCCGCCATTTCTTCTTTATCATTTATCTTTAGTTTCAGGACGTATTCCTTCCCCTCTTGACCACTGTACCAGCCTCCTGAGAACTGGTGTCTGTCTCTTCTCTTAATCCCTTTACTGCAGTGCTCTTTACTGATGCTGTAGTGGTACCTTCTAAATCACAAAGCTGCTCCTGAGACTCCTTTGTTTGAAAGCAGTCACTGTTCCCCAGAGCTTTCAGGGTAAAGAGCCAATTCCTTAGTTTAATTCACAAGCCTTTATGTTCTGGACTCTTCTCATTTTTCTGTTTAATGTTTGCTGAAGTGTGATTCTAGGAATACTGGGGGAAAGGGAGAGAAGAGTTCTCTTCCCTGTCAGTCTACCAAAGGTGGATATACCATACAGTGTTTCTCAAAGTTGTTTGATTAAGGAATCTTCTTTTCCCCAAGGATAATATCAGAGTTCTGACAGTCCATGTAACATTTTGGAACATCTTCTTCCAACCTTATTTCCTGACACTTGCCCTTGCACACTGTACTCTAGCCAAATGGAGATCCTTGAGGGTCTCAGAACATAGGATGCTCTTCCTCACTTATGTGCCTTATCCAGGCCTTCCCTTTGCCTGGAGTGTCTTTCCCTGAGTTACTGATCTAAATAGCTCCTATTTTTCCAGGTTGAGTGTCACTGCCTCTGAGCATTCTTCCTTGCTTTCCTTCCCCTTCTGTATCTGATTTTGAATTTCCTCCTCTGTGTGTCCATTAAACTAATAGTACATACACCATTTATTTACATCTGACTCTGTAATAGTCAAAACTATGTCCTACTTGACTCTGTGTTATGGGCATCTTGATATTGCCTAGCACAAATTAGATGTTCAATAACTGCTGAATTCACAAATGAGTTAATGGATCAGATTGGAGAAGATGAAAATCTGACCCAAGGGAACAAGGCACGACGGCATTCTTGTAGAAAGGTTTGTGATCAGGACAGTAGCTGAAACCAGCTGTGTACGTCTCAGAAAGCTGCCCCCTTCTGGAATGTAAGGAGAGGAATTAGGGTTTGGGATGTTCTGGAGAAAGCAGAGAGGAAACAAATGTCCTTCTGCAGGAGCTAGATTGATTCCTGGCTTCCCTGCTAATATATAACACATAATTTAACATAATTAGATTTTTACATGACATTTTTCCTGATGATAAAAACTGTATATATTCATTGTAGAAAATTTGGAGGTCATGGAAAAACACAGGGAAGGAAATATAATCCCATTTCTCAAAAAGAATCTTTGTTAAGATTTAAGGTGAAGCTCTCGGTCAGACTCAACGAAATTGAATTATAGTATGATGATATTTTGAGATATGCTTTTCTTTATTTAATGACGTACTATAATCATTTGTCCAAGTCATTTTATATTCTTACACAATTTGATTTTTTAATAACTGCATGCATTCTATTGTATGCTACCTTTCACTTTGTTTAATCATTATTATTGAACATTAGGCTGTTTAAAATTTTTTACTACTTTAAATAACATTGTGATGAATATTCTTATACATAAGAATTCCTGTGTCAGAGTTTGTTTATTCTGATAATTTTGATTTGTACCACCAACTTGTCTTCTAGAAAGATGATGTCAATTTGTCTTTAATCAACAAGATATAAGAATGATAATTTTTACTCTCATCAGTTGGATTCTAAAAAAAAATTCTGTGCTATTTGCAAGATGAAAAATGGTATCTCATTTAATTTCAATGGTTTTTGTTATTAATGATGTTGTAAACTTACTAAATTTGACCATTTTATTTATTTATTTATAAATTGTCCTTTGCCCGTTTGTATTGGGATATATATTTTGATTTTACTGATGAAGATGTAAAGAGGTTTAACTTTTAAACTATCTTTTGAAACACAGATCAGTGCTATTAAAATAGTTAATGATAAATATTACAGATGTTCTGAACCTACAAAATTAGATGTCAATAACTTATTAATAATAAACGGGTAGCAGCCATTTAGGTCTTTGTAATTCTGAGGAATGGAATTGTAGAACAATTCATGAACTGTTGATAAGTTTGATCAACTTATCACTTCTCCCTTGTCTGTGTTCTCAGAATATATTTTAAATCACACATGCAGTTATTCCTATTGTGTTTTCACCTACACTCTCTGTGTGTGCATCTTAGTGGAAGACCATAGGCTTTGGATTCAAAAAAGAGCTGGGTTAGAATTCTTGCTCCATTTCATTGATTTTGTGAATTTGAAATTCAACCTCTTTGAGCTTGTTTGTTTCCTTTTCTGTAAAAGTGGCTGAACAATATCTTTGACATTGTGTTAGTGTTTAAAAATGAAGTAAGATAAGAGAGAGGAGCCCAGGTCAGTACTTAGAACATACTAGAGTGGATATACTATAATGAATCCAACAATTGATACGATTTCCTGATTGTTTACTATATATATCGTCTGGACCAAAAACAATTATGCATAAGCTCTGTGAGGAGCAGCTGAATGGCACAAGAGGCTAGTCAAGTCGCAGTGGAAAAATGCTGAAGACTCTGATCTCCAGGAGGCTGTGAGGTGACTGAGCTCTGAGACTGAAAAAAACATGCAGACCTTTCTACTCCAGAGCCTGTGCCCTTGCCATATCTCATATATTTTAAACCAGGCTTATTGTATATTTTCTAGCTGGAGCTTTCTTCCCAATAATCTAATTTCTGTGGGCAACATCACTTTGGATCCTTCTCTATTTCTGTCCTCTTAGTTAATTTATCATTCTTTTGGGCTTTTTGAAATGTCTGTTAGCATCTCCCCTTTTCTGTTGCCTTTTCTGCTAGTCTAGGCCCTCCTCAGTTTTGATCTGGGTGAATGTAGCTGCCTGTCGGGGGTGGTTCTGGCTTTAGTCTCGCCCAACTGCAGCCCATCCGTGAAGTGATTCTTCATCAACTACCACATCAAATCCAAGTCCTCTTGTTCTTTCAAAGCCCTCTGTAATTCAGCCCCAATATGCACATGTTCGGTGGTAGTTCCTCCTACTATCCAACATGCCCTTTCTGTCCTGCAGAACACATATCATGCTTGTGTTTGACCCCCGTGGTACTCTTTCTTCCACTCCCAGCAACCTGTCAAAATCCTGACCACTTTTCAAGGCTTAGCTTGAGATCTCTCCTCCATGAGTCTTTCTCAGATTTCTCGCTCACATCTCTGAACTTCTGTTCCCAGATAATTGGTACAATGATTAGGGTTAATGGTTTTGTGTGTGTTGGTTTTCCCTCTGCAGCCCTGCTGTGAAGACTCTGGAGGGAATGCTCATCTATGCACATCTATAGCTGTCCCAGTGTCTGGCCCAGATCTGGCTCATCAGGCCCATGGTAACTTCTGTCAATGGCTTGTGAATAGGATGTAGTTGCCACGGGGTGGCCACCGAAGTCAGGGCTCTCTGCCTCTGAGCCTTCACTTACACTCTTGCTGCTGGGAATGCTTTCTTCCTCTAGTACTTCCTGTACAGTCCTTGATGATCTGATGATCTTTCTTTCGCACCACAGCTCTCTTGCTCTTTTTCTTTCTCATGAAGATGTTTCCAGTGTACAGTGATCTCTGCCCTTATGTCGCATGGCACAAATTGTCAACTGTTTTTTCGACGTAACCATATCCTGTTGATTATTGCTACATCAGTGCTTCTTGTTTGGTGAGCCATGAGCATTTCCTGCTTTGAGAATCCTGGGTCCTGTTCTCAGGCTGGAGTGGTTCCTTAGGTTCCCCCTTCCACTCTCAGGTCCTGGGGATCCCTCAGCCTTTCTCTTCTCTTTGCAATCACCCCCACCCACTTTATGTCTTGGGTTCTCCTACTACTTGCTGAGGAGTCGGCCCCTGGTATCAGTGCAAACAAGCATACAGATCCTTTAAACTTTTAGGATCCAGCTAATAACTAAAGGAAATATGAAGTTGGGGGAAAATACAAAGGTATGCACATGGATACAGGAAATAAGCTACAAAATACAAGATATAATTACTATACTTATAACATCTTATTTATCATTTCTGGTATTTTTTGCTAGCTGGGGCCCAGAAATCCAGCTCATCTCTAGCATTTCTTTTATAATTGAATAATTTAGTTACTTCCACAATGGTTCACTATGTATCGGGCACTGGACTAGGAGCTGGGGATGAATAAGAAAAAAACATGAATAAGAAACAGTTCCTGCCATTAACCTATAAATATGCTCAAGTCCTTGTATTGGAAAAATACCAAGTGTTCCTTAAACCCCCTCATTTCTTCAGAATCTCCAACCTAGGTCTTAAAGTCCTATTTTTCCATGAAGCTCTTTAGTCCTGAAAGTATAATTAAAGGGGGAACAATAGACTCTAACTAGAATCCTATAGTTGCAACTTCAACATAACTAGAAAATGATGAGACTGGTACTTTAATAAGAATAGTAGAAGCTGTACATGGACATGAGATTTATCATTCTAAGTAATTCTCTTGGGATGCTACACATTTATTTCACTGATATTGCTGTTGTTAAAAACACTTCTCGCATCTTTTTATTGTTTCCAAACCAATATGATCATCATTTAGGCAAATTATGCCCAACACATTTTAGCTGCACCTAATTTTGTACCCTAAATAGTAGACCCTAGTTTAATCGTAAACATTATTCTTAAGACTCAGCCTAGAATAACTTTTGCCTGTTTCCAAAACATATGCATACATACCTCCCAGATGGTGAAGATTTGGCTCTTTAGGGTAGATCTCCCCTCAAATGTGCTTCTGGTTCTAAAAACAGACCCTCAAATGGAATTTTCAGTAGGTTCTGAGCAAGGGCAGAATGATTAAAATTTGTGTAAATCTTCCCAAAGGGACCATTTTGATTGACAACCCCATGTTAGGATGGGTTACCTGGAAACAGACTTCTGAGATGAAAAGTTGCTTTCAGAATGTATACTGGGGAATACTTTTGGGAAATACAGTCTTAGAAAGTGAGAAAAGTAGGGTTGGGTAGAGAGGAGAAACTGACCCTCAAAGTAATTGTTACATGGAAATAAGAATTTAGGATTTTGAAAAACCACAACAATTATTCTATTCCAATAAGTCATATGTTCTGAATATCACTCTAATTGTACAAAAGACCAAGACAATTTAGTAAGGAATGCTGCTCCATTAATACAATATAAACAGATAATCTCCCAGTAGCTTCTCATTGGATATATGTAGGCCTACTACCACAGATTGAATTATGCCATTTAATAAAAGGGCATCCAGTTAGGGACTCCCAATGTAATTTACATTTCTTAAATAGACTGTAATTGTATTATAATTACAGAAATTATTTCCTAGTTTCCCTACTTAATTCAAATTGGCTCAGTTTCATTGTTTGAAGTATATTTTGATTAACATTGAATCTACACTAGCAGGTTTATGTGGAGAAAGGAGAAAGGAGTCCATGCTGATCAATTCGATCAGACTCAGTTAATGCCTGAAGAGTCAGGGGCAGCTGAATTCCTGCCTTGGAGTTAGTTAGCATTTCAGTAAAATTCTTAGCCTTGACTGATGCCTGCTACTTCTCTGTCCAGACAGTAGCTGAATGAATAGATGAATAAATGAATGAGTGTACATTGTTTTACTAGTACCAATTTAATTCTCAAATAAGAAAGAGCACCATGAAAGGTCAGCCTGCATTTTTAGGCTGTACAGGTAGGATGTTCTGTTAGAACCTGACTGGCTAAAAGAGCATAGAGGAGCCTTAGTCCCTAAATCTAGTAAATCAGTGTACTGTCTGGATTGCAGGCCTGCCACCACCTACAAATTCTTTTTCACGTCCCTTTCCAGCTAGGTATCTTGTGCCTCCACACACCTGCATACACCTCTCTTGCAACATTTACGCATCTGTGTGCCTGTTTATCTCCCTACTGGATTATAAAGTACTCAATGGAAGCAGCATCCAACTTCCGTAATTAGGTAATAGGAATTTTAATATCCTCGCTTTGTAGATGAGAAGGAAACACTACAACTTGCTCAAAGTCTCATAGCTACTCAGAGATGGAGCCAGGATTTAAACTCAGGACAGCGTAACTCTCCTTATCCCTGTCTGTCAAGGGCTCTGCCCTAACCATGTCTGTATCTCCATTGATGAGAGAGCACCTAACCCATAATGAACTGATAACAGATAGTTTTCAGCTCTCCAGGTAATTGAGTGGCCACTATAATAGACTCATCCACATCAAGGAATGTAATTGACTGTAAACTAAACAGGGTTTCTTGTCTGACTAAAGCTATATCCCACACAGACAATCCAGCAATATCGTCTGTCCCTTGTTCTAACTCCTGATACATAGGGACTATTATTGACTGTCAGGAAGTACCCTTCCAAGCTGTAATGGGATCCCTCTCTTCTTTTTCCCTAGAGTTGGAAATTTCAGTGGAGAGACCTCCTTTGGGAGAAGGGGGCCGGGGAAAATGCAACTATTTATCTGGCACCTGAGTTCCACTTGGCCTTTCAAATCATTCATTTACCTTTTTTTTAAATCTCCTTTCCCCATTGGGATGATAACCAATCACCACCATGCCAAGAATAATCCCTGACACATTGCTGGGAGAGCACATGAATAGGGAATGTTCTCTGGTATAGACTTTGCTGTCAGGGCTCCTGATCTGATAATGAGTGGAGAGGCTGGTGGGGCTGAGTCCAAGATGAATAAAAGCACCAGAATCCTGAGGAACAAGTTGTTATACAAACTGTTGATACCCTAAAGGATTCCCAAATCTACCTGCTCTTACCAGAGTTACTGAGGACATTTGCACGAATACTTCAAGGCTTGGGTGGACCCACCTGGGTAGAGCAGTCAACTGGTGTACTATGGTGTGAAAGTATTCCAAGATAAAGAGAGAGCAGCCAATTGATTTCTCATTGGGACTAGACCCATTGGGCTGCAGATCACATTGGTGCAATGGTTTTTCAGCCAGTTTGCTACAGGACATGCTGAAATTCTTAGTTTAGTTTTTTATTTCATTATCATTGCATTTTATGTTGCCTAGGCAGCAGAACTTCACGACAGTGTCCTGACTGGCTTTGTAAGGCTGATGGAAATCTTTGCCTGTCAGTTGGTTTCTCTGGCACAGGCTGCCACATAACCCTGCACAACCCCAATCCTCTACAGAGGTATCATGCCACTCTGTGTGCACTGCCCCACATCGTGTCTGTCACAATGTCTAAGTTCTTTGCCTACTCTCTGTGCGTGGAAGAGAATGAGGGCTGAATTGGGATGAAGAATGCATTACAAAACCCAGAAATTAGCAAATAGTACTTCCTGAATGAGAATTTCCAAGACTTTTTAATATTTCTAGACTTTTAAGTTGAAGGTAACTCCCTGATGTATAAAAGCATATCCTGACACTAACTTATAAATATTTTGTACATTATGGTACAAAATAGGGCCCTGGCAAAGATCACTCCCTGGAGAAAGAAAATACATATTTAGATCAAAGACATCAATGGAAACAAAAAAATCCAACAAAGATATTGTATCAGTTTCCAATGGCTGCTATAACAAATTATCACAAATTTAGTGACTTAAAACAACAGAAATTTATTATTTTACAGTTCTGAAGTTTAGAGTTCTTAAATAGAACTTATGGGTCCTATTTCAAGTTATTGCTAGAGCTACATTCCTTCTGAAGGCTCTATGAGACAGTCCATTCCTTGCCTTTCCTAGCTTCAAGAGGCAGACCACATTCCTCGGCTCATGGCTATATCCCTTTGACCTGTACTTCTATCATCATCATCATCACATCTCCTTCTCTATCTCTACCCCTCCTGCTTTCCTTGTGATTCCATTTGGCTCACCCAGATAATTCAAAATAATCTCTCTATCTGAAGATCTTTAATTTAACTACATCTGCAAAATCCCTTTTGCCACTATATGGTGACATATTTATATAGGTTCTGGGGATTAGGACATGGATGTCTTTAGGGGGTCATTTTTTCTATCCACCATGGATACCATTGCTTCTGGTGTTGAATAAAAATTTTATTTGGGTAGGTAAGAAATATGACCTTGTGCATTCCCAAAAGACAGAATGAAGATCATTAGCAAATCGCTCAGTCATTTCTCCCTGCTTCCCGCTCTTCATCTTGTCACCTGTTGTCCAGCATCTTCAGCTGCTGCTGATACATTGACATTTGTGCACTTGCTTATCTTCCTCTCTTTCCTTAGCTGTGAACAGTAATCAAGCACTATACTGTGTGCGTGTCCACTGTGAATGCACAAGCCCTACAAGACATCACTACAGGGGCAAAAGTGAACTCTCTTCTGTATACATAACGGTTTGATGCATGTCTTTGAGCTGTTCTGCAGAAATAAAGACACCCCCACCAGGTGGAGGATAGTGAGTACATGCTGACCACAAGTACGTAGACCGCAGACTGGTTAGAACCAGAAGCTTGATGATTAAGATTTCCAAGACATCACCACCAACAAATCAGAAGAAAGTCCATGAGCTGCAACCCTCACCCCAAATATTGCTTTTCAAAACACTTCCCTAAAAGCCCTTGTGGACTTCGGGTCTTTTGAGCATTACCTGCCTGTTTTCCTTGCTTGCAGTAAATGCTGTACTTGCCTTCACCATTTGAAAAAAAAGTGAACTCCCTTCTGAAGCACTTTGCTGGTAGCATGTGTAGTAGCCAAGTGCTCATCCAGCTTGGGAGTTCTCCAGTCTTGGAACTTGTTTAGGTTGGACATAGTTGCCTTTCATCCTTAGGGTCTCCCTGAGAACGCTATCTCGTTAGGTTAGAGTTTCTGGAATTTCCTGACTATATTGTATTATAGTGAGTCTTCCATTCCTGGAATATATAAATCTTGTCTATATCTCCACTCGTTTTGTTTCACAGCTCTAGGCAGAATAGAAGCTGGCTAAAATCTCAAATATATTTTTTAATATAAACAAATTTTACAGTTCTAGTTATACTGATGACACAAAAATATAAAAATCAACACATACATATACATATATATGAGAGTGTTCTATTTATGTAATTGTGCATTTCAGTAAGACTGAATGATTCATAGGAATTATCAGAAAAAAGCACAAATACGAATCTTTAATCTTCTAAAAGATTTTTATGTTTTCCCTTAAGGGAACACTGAGTTTGCTTTTGCTAAGTAGTATTTAATTTTCTTTTTATTTTAGATTATACCAGATTTATATAGTTTACAGATTTCAAGATATTTATTATTTTTTCTGCATGGAAGTGATATAGTGGTACCATATATTTTGACGATAACAGAGTTAATCACATTTTTGTTTCAGCAACAAAACTATTAATTTCTAAAGGGGTTCCTCATTCAAAACTATTATATTAGGGTATTAGCATAAAATTAATTCCAAAACTAGTTTCCAAAAGACTAAATATTTCTCAAATTTCTCTATTTTTAGAGTTCTCTGTAATGTTCATAGTATAAAGTAGCAAGAAATGAAACACAGTATGATGCATTCTCTATTATTCAAGGGTCTTTCCTCAAGTAGAAGCTTCAGATACTTTGTGACTTTGTGCTAAAGAACTTGGAACTGTTCTTTGGTTTTCCCATTTATAAAGTGAAGAGCATTGTTTTTATTTATTTTTTAAAATAATAATTTGGGCAAGTTCATGAGGAGAAAATTGTAGTAGTAGTCAGCTGTTTAAACATGCTTTAGAAAAATGAAAGATTAATTGAGAAATGGATTTACTGTGTCCACCAACAGATTCATTGAAAACTAAGACAGTTCTGGAGTATGGTCTAGGGTAGAAGACGATTCACCAGCAAATAATTTAGAACGCTCTGTGGTTTGTTCTCTGGCGGCGGTAAGGACTAAGTGTTAAGATAGCATAGAGGCCAAAATGCCTCATTTTGTCTGGGAGAGCTAAGGAAAGCTTCACGGAAGTGGTATTTGAAATGTCTTTGGGTCTTTTTATTTTTTCAGATAGGGATGTTACTGGGGGAGGGCACTGTGGATTGACAAGTCTGCCAGAGGGGCAAGTGGGACATTTTTTCTCGTATAGATCATAAAACTGTTACAGGCATGCTAAAGAAGTGATACAGGACTCTAAATATATACACATGTTTGGAGAGTATCATTCTGCTAAAAGTGGAACAGCTGATAAGCTTATGCCTGTTTTTGCTGGCAGGTTCATAATTTATAGGCAGTGAAGAAAGAAAAATGTTAGTGAGATAGCTTGTTCAATTTGAAAAGTCTTCTGACTGCAGAAGAAATTTATCAGATGATTTGATGTCTGCAGTTTTGCTCAGTAATAAACCACAGACTCAAGTGTCAACTGAACCCGGATTCAAATCCAAGCTACACAATTTACCAGCTGAATTACCTTGAACAAGTTACTTAACTTCTTTGAGTCCCAAATTTTTCATTTGTATAATAAGGAAAATATTAATTTACACCACATAGGATTGTGGTCAGGCTTAAACAAGACAGCGCTTATAAAGTGCTTAGTTCATAGTAGGCACACAAAAGTTTGTTGTTATTATGATTAAAAATAACTTTAGAAAGGGATAAATAAATGAAACCTGCATAGACACTTCTTGCTACACTGTATTCCTCAAGAACATTACCTAATCTGACAACCTAGATGCCTGGCATAAAAAGGAAGAACTGTCTTTGAGGAATCAGAATCAATTATGTGTTAACAAGCCTAACACGTATTTGGAATTTTAACCCTTCTGCCATGAGTTAATCTGGAAGCTCTGCTAATAAAATTTAAGATTTTCTTCTTCTTTTAATACTTGCTGTGGATTGCATCTAGATTTACATTAAGTAGGCTATCAAAATCTTCCGCTTTTATTACCAAAGACTTGTGTAGCAGAGAGAGACAGTTTAAATGCATAAGGAATGAGGTAGAATAATGATTGGGGGCATATGTTCTGATAATTACTACTTCCTTTCCCTAAGCTCCCCTGCGATAAATGTGCTGTCTTTTAAAACTTCGTTAACAGGAGATAACAATTTAATGGGGTACAATAATTTTACCTTAATTTTAGCAATGCATTCCAGGTACCAAATGCTTTTATATTTTAATTCTCATGTTAGAGATTATTAAACCTTTAGTATTGCAAGTGAAACAACAGATAATTTTGTTCTTATGCAAAACCAAATTCTTTTTATCAACTTTTAAAATTTTAATAGGAATTAAGGTTTTCTTTGCAGTGCATGTGGCTTAGTGGATAATGCACTAAGAAAGTCTGGCAACCAGGGCTTAACCAGATCTAAGTGCCTAAAGTGCCTGGGCTATAATTCAAGAAAGCATTTGGACCATTTTAACATTTTATGAAAGATTCACATCAACAGTGAATAGGCTTTAATGCTGAAAATGGCACTTGTCCAATTCAGAGACCACCATGGACAAAATCCTGGCCTTTCATTCACTGGTCTGGCGTCTAATCTTTGTAACATTGATTTTTTTTGTTTGTTTCTTTTCCTGAACGTGTTTCATGTTCAGTGATGTTTTTAAACCTCTGAATTTGAGAAATGATAATCTACTGAAGCAATTAAGTAAACAGATTATGCAGGTTTATGCAAAATCCATTTCCGAAGTTTAAGAAAGAGCCAGAAAACTTTCCTAGAACAGTCTTGGGTTTAGAAGGAACTTCTAAGGAGGAAAACAGGAAGTTCCCCCCAAGAGAAATTGTCCTTTAAAACTGTCAAATAAACAAACAACAGTTATTCTCTGGTTCTCCTCTCCTCAAACACTAATATTTCTGCAGATTGGTCCTGTGGGATATGAGAAGCCTCTGCACTTTCTCTAAGTAAGAAGTTTTGGATTTAACTTCATACTTGTAATTTTTTTCCTGTCTCCTCATGTTATCAATTATACCAGGAGGCATTTTTCAGCTTCTGTTTAATTGATTTCCACATTATTCTATAGAGACTGTCACTGGTCATCAATTTCTCCAGAGTTTAATTTAAAAAAAAAATTATTTTTGCAATTTTCAAGGGGAGATTAATAGGACAGGATAACATTTTAAAATGTTATAATGAATCCTTACTTCAATATTACTTTATATCCCGCTGATAACAAGAGTTGAAGACGTGATATTTCTGTCTTTTTGGGTGTGTATCACTCCATTGTACTAGCTCAAGGAAATGACTCATTAAGATAATTAAAAAAAAAAAAAAGAATTAGCGTCATTTAGCTGTTTTTCCAGCCAGTTCATTGGCCCTCAGGCATTTTACCTGTGGAGGAATTATGCGGCAAATTGCTTTAGAATCGTCCTGCCAGAGTCAGAAACTGCCTTGTCTCCACTCCCTTCCCTCTCAGCCAGTCTGATGAGCCCTTGTCTCTTGTGACCTCAAGGGCATCCATTCTCTGAAACCATTTTCTGCCTCTGCCGGGAAATATGATATGGAGGGAGTTCCAGTATATTATGTTGGAAAGGGCAAGAGATTTGCAGTGAGATAAGTTGGAATTTCCTTGATTTTCTTGTGGTTAAAATGAGTGTCCAGGAGGAAAAATGTTTCCACTCCCCTCTTAGTTTGGTACTTGGGGACTGCAAATTAAACAAACAAAAGACAGATAAACAGGAGAAAAAGCACAAAACTTTATTTTTACAGTCACAGAAGCTCACAGAAAAAAAAATCGAAACTCAAAGAAATGGTTAGACTCAGGGGCTTATATATCCTTTTAACAAAAGAAAGGGGGTTTGGGCTTAAAGGGTGGATGAATTGTGGGGAAGTGACTGGGAAATATATGGGGGAGTTAAAGGAAAACAGGGCTTATTTTAGTGAGGTGTGTTGATGCAAACTCATTTTGATGACAACTGCCCCTTCTTCAACGATAATGGTTTTGCTCTACTCTTATTGGGGAGGGTGGGTGTGAGGGGAGGGGGCCTGAAGTGGGAGGTACCTTCCTCAAAGGGAAATTATGCCCTGCTTTTAGGCAGGTGAGAGGAGGGCAGAGAACACTTCCTGCATCTGTTGATTCTCAATTGCCTTCAGCTCAAAATAATCCTTATGCCAAAGTGGCATATTTTGGGGGGGACATATTCGATCCCTATCATGAGAATAATTGTAGGTGACTCTTCAACAGATGTCAAATTCCTTCTCATTCAACCTTCATCTTCACTGCTCCATTCACTTATCCTCCCCACATCTTTTCATTCTTGGCTCAGATAGCTTTTCCCCAATGTCCATGTCTTGGTTTCTCATTTCTGTGATCTGATTTTCCTGACATTGAATCCTACCCTTCTTACTCTACTTGTATCCACAGATAAACTTGACTTTCTCTTCCTTAACTGGCTTTGCTGGGCTTGATGTGTAGTCTGAGACCACGCCTGATCAACCGGACTCCTAGGCCTAACACTGCACCCGCCCGCTTCTCCAACTGTCATTCAGTGTAGATTACAAAGTTGAGGTCCCAGGGATGCATCTTGTCAAAGCATCTTCATCTATGATGATATTATCACCTGATGAGAGCTTCTCAGTGAAAGGAAACTAACAAAAAAGAAATCTATCTAGTATTTTATTTTTCATGTTGAGATACTTTTGAAAATTATGTGACATGTAATATGTTATCACTTTTTGTCACCAGTATCAGTTTTTTTCTTTCTAAACAAATAGCTTTCAATGCATTAAATCATGTTCAGTTCTCTCTTATTTCTCTCTAATTAGTTCTGACCAAGCCCTCTCAAATTTTCTTCCAAATATTTCTTTAGACCTTTCTTTTCTGTCCCTGACCATTGCCACCTAGCCTTATATCTGAATATTGCTTTTAGTATTTAGCTATTTGATTTTTTTCTCTCTCTCCATTCCAATTTGCCAAATTGATCTTAATATACTACTTTGGCATTTTGCTCTTCTACTCAGATACTTTCAGTGGCTCCTTATGGTGTAAGAGAGAAAACCAAACTTGTTAATTTTTATTTAAAATATCCCACAGCCGGACCCCTTTCTTTCTATCCCTATTCTTATCACGCACTTTGCATTCAGAAGAACCCTTTAACGAGGACTGATCAGTCTCCTCTCACCACAGTTCATAAAAACACTACGTGGCGCCTGGCCTTTGCATCTCATGACATTTCTGCCAGTTAATTTCCATTCTTCCTTCAAACCTTAAATGTTTGCTGACCACTCTTTCCGGTTGGTCTGGAACATACATAGTTTATGCCCATTGCCTCAGCATACTTAGTAAGAATACCCTCTTTGTCATTCAAAAGTGTACCAGCTTGGAAGAGAAATGAGATGGTCACTCTACTTATGAATCTTTCCTTTCCTATCCCAACTACAGTGATTATTTTCCTCCTCTGAAATCCATTGGGACTTTTCTGACTAAAGCCCTGCTTTAGCACATAGAACACACCATAATAATAATGCGGCTATGGTATGCTAGAGGCTGTAATATATTATCTTTAATCTATAATCGATTAAATCTATTTTTCAGATAAGAAAAAAACATAGAGCAGTTTTCCATAACTTGCCTGTGGTCTCAGAGACAGTACTAGACGCTCTTTGATTTACACTGGTGCTTGATCCACTACACAGAGTTGCCGGCTCATCCTGGCTTTCCCTGGACTGTCCCAGTTTTAGGACTGAAAAATCCCACATTCCGGGAAACCCCTTGATCCCTGGCAAATGGGGTAGTTGTTCTTCCTACCACTACATTTTCAAGACCTCAGCCACCTTGAATATACAAGAGACATTCCTATCGTGACTCCCCAGCTGTCTTAGAAATAAGCCCTTGATTTCAGAGTTCAAGGCCTTTCCTCCGTGTCGTCTTCCAAGCCTAGCACAGTTCTCTACTGAAATGTCACATTGCTTTCTCCCCTGCATTGGTTCGTGAGTGTATTTGGCTTTTACAATGACATTATAATTATCTTTGAGAAAGAAATTATGTCTTTTTTGCTTCATGTCCCTGTGCTGCCAGCTCTGTGCTTGGCCTGCAAGGTGATCAACGCATGCTTGCTTGCTGAGTAGAAAGCTTGATGGCCTCTTTTTCTGCACATACAGGTTTAAATGGCAACCTGTTAAATCCTGCTTCAGTGTTATGAACAGTCCTTTCCCTGGAACACTTTTAATCTCTCCAGAAACATCTTTCAGCACAAATAGGGCACTGCCACTTGACATAGCTACCAAGGACACAGAAGTACCTTTGAATATCGCCCCTTTCCTGTGCTCTCGTTTAAACGCCTGTAACAGTTCTGTTCACCTTAGCTTCCTGGTGTTCAGCCCAAGAGAAATCACCCTTTAGGTATCCTCCTAACCTCAACACTCGTGAGAATGGAAAGAGATAGTGAATTACTGCACAGGCTTAAACTGGAGAATTTATGAAGAATTTCTAACCCCAAGGAGGACTTAATTTATTTCCTTTTTTTTTTTGGTAAGCCTCCTTTGATGGTATTTGTTTTCTATGTTGAGGGCTGCTTTAGAATGAATCCCTTCTAAAATGACACATCTCAGCTACCTCCTTTCTCCCTTAAGTCAAATCCAGGGACAAGCACAGTTGCTGTCTTTCATAAAGCCTCAAGCTGAGGGGAGTTTCTCTGGTCTGGTTCTGGAACTGCAGTTCTTTCTGACCTTTCTTTTTTGTTTTTAATTTTTATTTTAGATTGGAGCATAGTTGATTTACAATGTTATGTTAATTTCAGGTGTACAGCAAAGTGATTGTTATACATATACATGTATCTATACTTTTTCAGATTTTTTCCCGTATAAGTTATTACAGAATATTCAGTAGAGGTCCCTGGGCTATGCAGTAGGTCCTTGTTGATCATCTATTTTATACATAGTAGTGTGTACATGTTAATCCCAACCTCCTCATTTATTCCTCCCCCCCAACCTTGGAACTGCAGTTTATGCCTCCTTCTTTAGGCTCCATCTTTGCTCTACCTGTTGCAGCAGTGTAGCGAAGTGTGGGAGGGATGTGTATTGGTCAACATTAGAAGTGCCATTAACTTGTTGGGAATTTTTTCTTCTTTTTCAGTTTCACTACTGTGTCCACAGGGGTTTCAGACTTGTAAACCAACCCACCCATCTACACCTCATCAGAAATTACTGATATGAGCTTGCTGATTTTTTTCCCGCGATTATATTTTATATATTTTTAAGCTCATCAAAAGAAAAAACCATTGCTGAAAGACGGTGCAGTCAGCAATTGTCTTATTATACAAACTCTGCCTATAAGTTGAAATAATCCTCTCTGCCTCTTCAAATGGAGGTGGACAAGACTATTAACTTTCTGTTGTCCTTATGTCCCTTCACCTATCCTTTTAAAATTTTTATTAGGCGCTTTAGTGTGTGGGTTGAAATCAGTAGAGGACAAGCTATTAAAAATTATTGGTCAGCTGTGGCTCCTCACTAAATACCAAGGCAGCTTGGCAGATCAGAACATAACTCAGGTGTTAGGCCTGATAGAAGCAATGGTCTAGGCAAATAGACACTATAATCCAAATAGAAAATGTGGCCAGTGTGCTGCTTTGGGTTTCTTTTGGCAGCTGTTGTTCACTGTTAACATTATTCTGGTTTTTGCTTTTATTAGTGTGAGGAGACAGAGTGGGGAGCATTAACTGTTGGAAGGATCCCTTTTATGGATGCCTTACATCGGGAACTAGCTATCAGAGCAACTGGGGAGAAATGGAAAACAGGTGCAGAAACAGGTGAGTGGAATATTGCTTATTACCGCTCTGGATTAAGTGCCTGGAAGAAATGGGCAGTTTTGCTGGGTGCTGTGTGCCTTGTATTCTAGACGGACTGGTAGACAACCTGTTAATGCAAACTATATGGGGAAGATTGTCAACTGAGAAGCTTGGGGCAGCGGTAGGGCTGTGTAGGCAGAAAAGTTATTTTCTCAGGTTAATGAAGAAAAAAAGTGCAGAGGGAGGCTGATTCTGTGGGCACATACTTGAAGCTGGACGATTCTGGATGGAGAATTAGTTCTAAGACAGGGATGGGGTCACCAAGAAGATTTGGATGAGACTGAAAATACCCAGAAGTCAGAAGAATTTGGCTTTAAATCGAAATTCCTTTACGTACCATTTTTATTCCTTGTAAAATAACTTGAGATACACAAGTCAGTGTGTCAGATCTTATTACTAATGAGCAAAAGAAATAGACAAGATCCAAGAATGCACCCCTAAGTTTTTCTGGTTATGAAAGTTCAAGAGTGAAATGGTGTCTCTTGGCTCCCCATGGATAAAGTGAGGAATTTATGGCCTGTCATTGCATCTGCACCCCAGGAACTCCCAGTCTCTGCTAACCTCATCTCGGGTGTGGGACCAAAGATTACATTTTGTACCATGTTTCTTCCTTGGGAAGAATTTTTTATGTTTACATTTTGCTTTACAACATGTAACCACATTTCCAAAGTTATTGAGATTTAACTCTGTTTAACTAGGTCATAGGTTACATGACATTCCCCATTTGGAGATTCTTAAATTTTTGTTTGTTTTTTGGTCAAATGAATTACATTAAGAAGTTTTTCTTAGGAAGTTCTGTGACAGAGACTGTTTTTATACACGAACAGCAATTTGGCTGAGCACGAGATTCTTGGCTCCGGACGTTATCCTCACGATGGTTTTATATGTATTGCTCTGTCTTCATCCATCCTTTCATGTAGCAGATGAGACCTCTGAGGCCCATCTAACTGTTTACTGTTTGCATACTTTTGTCAATGCGTATGGTGGTTCTGTTTTCTCTCTTAAGTGTAAACGTTACTATACGGTGTAGATAACTATTTTCTCTTCTAGCACAAATAACGGAGGATGGGTATAAGGCATTGGGAATAAACCAGGGTTACAGAAAAGTGTAGAAACTTATACTATGAAAAGGAAGGAAGGACTGATGGAGACTGAGGGTCACACATAATAACCAGGTAGAAGAAGCCCCTGTACTAAGTTGTACAGTGATAGACTAGCCAGGTGTCCCAAGAAGAAAGCTGAGCACCTAGAACAGCTCTTGCAAGATAAATCTGCCGGATGATCCTATTGATTATAATGAGAAAGAGATGTTACATGATGAGAAATAACAATACACAATAACGTAATTATAACACTAAGGACAGATATCTTACAACAAAGAAGAGAGGGACATTTAGGTAGAAGGGGGAAGTTCCAGGGAGGGAGTTGGCAGTGGAAATGGGGTAGGGGAAGAAGGAACTGTATTTCTGTTGGTACATATGTCAGATTTTCTGCCTCATCATTGAGTCTCTGGCAAATCAGTTGAGAGGCAAGAGATTTTGGGTGGAAGCTGTTCTGCTAGTTGTCAGGCTAGAGGGAGCACCACATACGAGTTAACTGAAAAGCGCTCTTTCCGGTAAATTTTCAGCCCTTTCAGTAGTAAACTTCATGGTGCCTCATCACTCGCCAAAGCACGATTTGGAGACAGGTCAACATCTCGTGGTATTTTTCTTTTATCCTTTCATTTAGAACGTCACAAGATAAATCTAAATGCATCATCAATTGGCAAATTCTTTCAATCTGCCCATCTAATTTTAAAAATTTCAACTGAGAAACATTTTCTTCAGTTATGTCTCTGATTACTGTTTATTTTTTCTCTCTTCTTCGATTTGTACATTTACCATATTCTCTCTCATTCCATTCATTTATTTGCCTTTTCTCTTGCTTTATGGGAGAACATCTTGGATTGTTTTTCTAGCATCCAAACTTAAATTATATTAGAATCCTTTCTTATCTTGGTATATATATTATATATACATATTTTCCTTATCCTGTTATATGTAGTATTTATCTTTATGATTTTCTGTTCATTTTTCATGGAATCAGATATTTTTGCACTGAGGACGTATAATAGTCTTCAAAATTGTATTATTTTCCTTAATAAATTATTCTCAAAAATGTATTATCACTGAGTCTTCTAGTGCCTGTATTAATCAGGATAAGCTAAGCTATACTTGTAATAACAAACAACTCCCCATTTTGCGGGGCTCATAACAAAGTTCACTTCTCATTTCTGTGGCTTAACCATAAAGTTTACTTCTCACTCATGTAAAGTTCACTGCAGACGGGGTCTCTCTCCAGGTGCTTGTCCTGGTGACTCAGTAATACAAGGTACTTTGATCTCGTGGCTCTGTTTTATGGACTCCACTCTCTCCATGGAGGGGGAAGTTTAGCTCACAGAGAACTCACTACTCCTGTGCCACTTCTGCTCACAGCCCCATTGGCCAGGACTGTGACTCTGCCTGACTGCAAGGCCAGACGGGAAGTGTGATCTTCCTGTGTGCTTGGGAAGAAGAGGAGAACTGGGTACTGGTGATCAAGAGCAATGTCCACCACAGCCATTGCAAAAACAGGACTGAGTCCAGATAAGTTTGGAAAACACCAGGTTGACCAAAATATTCTGCAGATCTCCTTGGTACCTTTTCTCTGCTGATGTGAATGACCAAAATAAAGACATTGCAGGCCATCTGTCTCTCCTTTACTCGTAGAAATCTTTCTCGTGCAGAGACCACAGCTCTGCAGAGCACTCTTGGGAGGTGCTGTGTCTTCTCTCTTTCTCTCTCTCTCGCTCTCTCGCTTTCTCGCTTTTGCTCACTCTACGTGAGGATCAGGTGTTCCTGCACAATGTTTTGACTGTGGTATCTTAAGGTGGGCAAAAGAAACGATGTTTTTCCCTAAAGATATCTATCTTGGTCTAGGCGTGCCTTAGGTTAAATAAGCAGTGCCCGATGCCCAAATCCAGGCTGCCCGCTGTCCACAGCTGGGTGTAAAGCAGATTGGCACCACACCTCAGAGTCAAGTTCAAGAAATTGTCTTCAAAACACCCAGCCTACCTTTCTTGTGTCCTTCATGATTTAACAGCATCTCTTTCAGTTCAGATATTCTTTTCTCCACAAGTAAAACCTGGAGGAATTGGACTTCAGCTCATTCCTACTGATACTATTTTCAGCTCTCCTAATGTCTTACCATAACAAAAGTTTGGCAGTTCTCAGAGATCATTTGCCATGGACTTTGAATTAAAAATTAAATATTTTTCTGTTTGCCTTTGTCAGCTCCTTTGGAATAAATCGCTATATCCTGATGCTTTCCAGATACTTTGTTTATATCTCACTTGTAGCCATTATGTCTTGCCTTTAATGATATCTTTTTATGGTATAACAGACATTTCAACAGAATTTGAACTCCTTAAGGACAATGGTATTTGTTCTTGTGGCTTGGTAAATATCTGCTGACTTCTGGGAGTTAGCTCTTATGTGCAGTATCCTGGCATAGGCAGGATCATCTCAGGTCTTTTAATTTGGTGACTATTCTCTCTTCATTGTTATGACATCTTTAATTTGAAAATGTTAAAGGAAGTGAACTGTGAACCAAAGTCTATTTTAGTTTTAAAAATCATACAAATACTTTTTGGTAAAATGTATTGTACTTTGAGATATATATAATATGAGCTATATATGTGATATATATATTATATAGAAAATATCTGTAAACTTTTAGATTTGTAATATCCTATTTCTCATATATCTTACCTCCTTTGACTGGCTACTTTTATGAAATGTCAAGCTTTTCTTTTCTATCCATTTTCATAAGTCTGTATTTTTTATCATATTTAAACTCCAAGTTTTAGTTCCATTTTAAATATTCTACTTCTTGTACCCTCCATTACAGTCTCCTGTCCACATATCTTTGGTGGCTGCTCTTATAGTTGACATCCAAGTTCAAAG
>NW_020174268.1:13577445-13668394 GCF_003031525.2 Neophocaena asiaeorientalis asiaeorientalis
CAGCAGGACCAGACCTGACCCTTCATCCTAAAAAACAAAATCTGTCTTTATTCCAGTTACCTGATCACAAAGCACTGTCTTAGTTTCTTATCCAATAAAGGTATAAGAAATGACTTATTAATATCTTTGTTTATTCTATTGATATATGTCCCCTTCCCCAGAAGCCCACACAACAGAATGCAAAGCCCATGTGTGACAGGCCCTTTCTGGTTTCAGGGCTGAAGCTCAAAGCATGCAGTAGTTAGTGCTTGTTACACTGTAAGCCTTCAATATGTGTTTGTTTAGTGAAGGGAGTGTAAAATCACGCTCCCCACATGTCAGTGAATCTGAAAGGAAATGTTTGAATTTATGGTGAAGAATGAGTTATCATAAATGATAAAACAACCCCACACCAGGACAAGCCTCCACTGAAGTCCTATTAAAATAGATGAATGCCTGAGGGCTTCTGTGGGTGGCAGCTGCTCTCATTTCAGAATAGGCCTAGTCCCTCCTCCAGCCAAAAGCCCTCAGTGCAATCTCTCCCCCATAGCTCCTTCCACCTGTAATCCTTTTTGACGGAATTCCTTGCTTCAGCCCAGGCCAGTGACATTTCTTTCATGGCTGGGCTGACTGCCAACGGCCCAGATAAAGGCAGAGACTCAAGTGGAATATTTTGTTCTAGGGTAGTGTTCACCTTCCAGCTGCTTCATCTTCCGGGAGGAGGGCAGTCTGTGCTTGATGCGGAGGTGGAGAGGTATTTCTACATCTTACAGCATGTCTGAGATGGACCAGGGACAGATCCTGAAGCATTCTGGGGAGAAGCCAGTCTTCCTGCAATTCTGGGAACGTCAAAGCATCCCCAGTTATGCTGTTCACCCTTCAGCTGCTCAGTGATAAACACAGTTTTATTACTGACGCTTGAATCTCTTTTCCCGGACAGGACTGACTTCCAGGAGCCTCTGAGTAACAGTGACAGAAAGATAATTTTCTTCAGCCTTTCACGTAGGCATCTCCCTAGCATAAAGCAGTGGTCAGAAGCAGCTAATTCCTCTGACTTCAGCACAGCTGAAATAAAGGCCATTAGAAGTCATCCAGTTGGAAAAATAGTGTTAGGGTTCTTGAGAGAGTACAGGAGTATGAATGGTGAAATTTCTGCAAGTGGTCAGGTCAGTTTAAGAAAGGATCTCTCTGGGGGCCGTGTCCTGGGTACCCTGCATGGGGTTTGGAGGTGGCAAGTGAGCGGAGGTGGTGGGGAGGAGAGGAGAGACAGCAGAGGGTTATGAACTTGGCTGTTGATGGATAAAGGATATCTTCATATTTTCCTATCTTTTTTAGGGGTGGCCCCTTTGTAATCCCAGGCTTTCCTATGGTCTGTTTCATACACTTACATTTTGGTCAAGCCTTCTGACATTCTCAAAGTACTATTCTGTGGGAGATAAAAGGCTAATTTCTTTCTGCTATTCAAGGAATTTTTTTTTTCCTTACAAAATTACCTTGTATCTTCCCTTCTCACAAAATGCAAACAATCCAGATATTGTTGAGATCCTTTTCAGAGAACTGACCTTTCTAGGTTGTTAAACTCTTTCAGCTCCTGGAAAAATAGATTAGATGAGGTCTAAAGGGCTGATGAACGTGTTCAATCTACTATAATTCCCACAGCTAATGATTTTTATAGAAACCTTTCATTGGCTTCATTGTTTGAATGAATAACTAAGGGTTGGGGGAGAATGGCCTCACTTCGTTGTTTGCTCTCATGCATATTAATTCGTAAAACTGAAGACCTGAAGGGAACATTCTGAGATAAAAGCCTCCATCCCCGGCCTCCAGGGAAGAATTCATTCAGATACCTCAAGACATCAAGTCGACTGCAGTTAACAATCTCCATAAGAAACTCTGCCACTTCCTTTAATAATATGCCCCAGTGTCTTATCAGTCCTTACAGACAGGTGATTTTTCAGGAGCCCTAACATAAATAATTCCAAAACTAGGTAAAAAAGGTTATTGTCTGCTTCACTAACCTGTGCAGCCTCAATTTCTTCAGAAAGTGTTGGCATCTAGTAGGCACTAACTAAATACCTTTTGAGTAAATGAATTAAAAAGCTGAATAAATATATAAAAATTAAGTTACACAGCAGAGAAGGTGACGTAATTGTCCTAGTTAACAAGTATTACTGAAAACTTACTCTGTGCCTAGTGCTGTTCAGGCGCCGTGTGAATTTCGAAGACGTAAAAGGGAAAAGAATCTGTTAACTCCAGGTTCTGACTATTTCTTACAATGTAAGAAGGGTCTCTCTATATACGCAAGTAACCCCAATCCAAAACAGATTATAAAAGGTACTATCACTATAATCCAAAGTATACTGAGATAGCATGAAACGAAGACCTGTATTTGTATCAGGACGAATAAAGATGGCCTGGCAGTAAGATTATGAGCAGTTTTGAATTATTGGTAGGATTTGGAGGTTGAAGACCTTTCTTGGTAGAGGTGATGCCCAAAGCAAAGGCACAGAGGCAGGAAAATGCAGGATTGGGCCCTGAAATACTGAGCAATCTGGTGTGTCTTTAGGGTCATATATGTCTGCACATGTCCATCTGCTGGTGGTAGTGATGAAGCAGGTGGGAACAGGCTGGAAAGGTTTTCTGGGGCCCCTAAAGACAGCCGCCAGAGAGTTCACAGTAGAAAAAGATCATTCATGGCACGTAACACCCCACTGCAGGTACTGTGAAATCTGGAATTTTTGTCCATTTCGTCTACAGCTCTATCCATGGCCCCTAGAAGAGTGCCTGGAAAATAGTGTGTGCTGGGTAAATGTGTGTCGAGGGACTATGAAATACTATTAGCCCAAGGATGGCAAATGTAAGTCATGCCTTTGTGGAACTGTTCAACTCTCATATGTTTACACTTTCTCTGCCAATGAGACAAAATTCAAACTGGAAAAGGTGGAACATTATCAATAAAGGGGCATATAAGGCCAAGACAGTAAAAAAACGTCTAGAATCTTATAATAATTTCAATATTTGGGACTACTGTAAAATGATACATTACGGTGCTGAAATAATTTTGGATATAATTCCACAACTACTATCAATAATTTTTTGAGAACTCACGGAGAATAGCAAAGGTGACAAGAAAAAAATTGGGGCTAATACTGGCCCAATTCTTAAGGGCAAATGCTACCAAGCAGTATACTAAATTTTGGTTCCTGGCTAAATTCTAAAATTCTAGATTATTATTAAATGGTTTATTTGTAAGTACTTGGGGTTGCTGATGGTAGTAGTAACTGTGCAACTCCTAGCTAGAAGGTGGTAGGAGAAAGGAACTACGGATGAGAGATGGGTCACAGATTAAAAGTGTGTCCTACCGGTACACTTTCAGAGCAACATAGCAACAGTAAAACCAGCATGGTGTGGAGTCATTGGAAATGAAGGGGGTCTTCTAATCCAGTGATAATTAACCAACCAGTAAGACAGTAATCACGTTGTAAATGGGCTAAGCTCTGCAAACAGAGACTGTAGCTGTAAAAACAAAGGATAATCTCTAATTGGAAATTACTACTGAACCCATAGTCTGACAAATGCACGCATACATGGTACCAAGGCACAGAAGCTAGAGTCAGACTAATTTAAATTAGGCCTTAATAGAGCTTCAAATGTGCAACCCAGGCTTTGCCACAGAAGTCCCACCTTTTAGGGTTATCTTGAGGTTCAAATAAGGTAATGCTTGGAAAGTTCTGAAAACAACGCCTGACAGAGAATTAGGACCTAATTACGAACTATTTTTAGTAGTACGATAAAAATTAAACATCTTTAAGATTAAATCTTTATAAAAATTCTATTTGTAATTTAAAAAGAATAAACATCTTACTTTTCATGAATAAGCAACAGTGAAAATATTTGTTGATCTCTACAGTTCATTCATATATTCAGGCAACAAGCATTTATTAAGCAACTTCTATCTGCTAGTACTTCCCTAGATACTAAGGTTGGAAAGACAACTAAGACAATGTATTTATTCTTAAGTGGCTCAATGTGGTGTGGGATCTGATAATTATGTCATCTATAAGACCTAAAATACTTTATTACACATATTTGTTTCATAACTATCCCCGTTAGACTGGAAGCTCCTGGAGGGCAAAACTGTTTCATTTCCGCCGCTAGAATACAGCCTGCTACCTGATGTACACCCAGTATAGGAATGGTGACATCTGATCACATAAAAATGGACTCCAGCTATAAATACTCTGAAATACAGAATGTGATATAACAGACATTCTTTTAAAGAGAGAAATGAAATTCCTCAGTTGCCAAGACTAAAGATGGATTGGGAAACCAGAGCTGAAAAGTCAAGTTGATGCTGCAGCTACTCTGAGTGATGGTGCTGGTCTCAGCAACGAGGGATTTAGGCTTTAATGCCAAGAGGCACAGGAGAGGACTACTAAAGAGTGGACTTCATAAAGGAGAAAATTGAATCCAGAGGAATGATTGCTAGATAAGAAACAACCGTGAGCCAAGAAGTTGGTAAAGACGGGCAAATGTAAATAAGCACTGACTGTTTAAAATATTGGTCTGTGATGATTAACCTGGGGGACAGATAGGCAAAAGTGAATTAAAATATTGACACAAATAGCATGTGAGGTGGAGGAAAAGATATCTCCTTTTCTAGAGGAAGAGAGATAATGATCAAATTTAGACTTTTTTAGGTCGAGCATGTAAACTAAAAATTTAAAGGTAACCTTTAACAAATAGCTTATATAAATTTCAAGCTAGTAGAGAGTAAAAAAAAAGTAAAGCAAACAGTAATTGATAGAAGGCAGAAAAGAAGGAAAAAAATGTGGTAAATTGAAAGCACTAAATAAAATAGTAGAAATTAAGCCCAATCACAAGTTTTAAATAAAGTAAGTGCTAATGCTTAAATCTGCAATTAAAAATAGAGACTTAAAAAAAAATAGAGATTTTACAGTTGGATTTCAAAAATCTAGGATATGCTCTTTAAAGACACACACTTATAACAAAAGGGCTCAGAAAAGTTAGAAAAAAGATGTACCAGGAAAATACTAAATCAAAAGGAAATTGCTATATTAACATATTTTTTAAATGCAAAGACTTAAATGTACATAATATGCTATGAAGTCAATTATAATTATAAGAGTTATATGTTATATTTGGCATTTAAGGATATATTGCACTGGTGAGGAATTACATTTTTCAGAGCAAAAATCTTAGACTTTTTCTTGATTTCACCTCTGAGTATGAATTATGGTCAAACATACATAGTGCTAAGAACAATAGCCAACAGACAATGGTAATAACAAGCATTATCTACCAGCCACTATATAAGTACATTTTACAATTGAAAGATGAAACAGTCCCCTGAGATAGTTATTCTTACTAACTCCCATTTTCGAGATGAAGAAATGGAGCTTTATGGAAATTCAGAGGTTTTCCCAATGATATGAGCCAACCTGGCACTCGAATCTGTGCCTGTCTGACTGCATGATAGTGTATTTAGCCACGATGCTCTGTGGCCTTGGTTTGCACAGAGACCTCCTGATAGATGTGTGAACAGCCAGGAGACATGTGGGGGCAGCCCAGAGTGGAAGTGAAGATCCCACACACCAGGTGCCGTGACAGAATGTTCACCTGGAAGTTGAAGGACCTGAGAGAGAAGGACCTTGCTGCTTTTAGAGTCCTTTACTTCAACTGGGGAACTCAGAAGGCTGGAGCCCTGGAGGCCATGGTAGCTCCTGGGGTAAAAATCTTGAGTGCCAGCAGGCAACTCAGTGTGTCTCAAAGCATCCTGCTATCCTCACAGTCACCACAAACAATGGCCCCCTGTGTAAGGAGGACTGGGCAAGGGACACATTACCTGGGCACAGGCCTTCATCAACCCCAGGAGGAAGGGATGCCTTTTTTCTAATTCCACACAAAGAGACTGAATGGGCCAGTGGCATTTCTGGCTCTTCTTTTAGCCCTGGGAACCCAAGCACCAGAGGCATAGCCAAGTCCTAGTCCTTACCACACATAGACTTTTTAGGGGTCTATAAAGGCTGCTCTGAAAATTTGTCTTAGCAGGATGCCTAGAAAATTCTGCTTCAGTTTTAATATCTTAAAGATGGATGTCTTCTGATTGGCATAAATCCATTGAGGCCCTTCTGGATTTCCCAGTGCAAATGTCTAACATGCTTGAAATTATGGTTGTCTCAGATGGCAGTGAGTGCTGCTGAAAGCATCTTTACCATTTGATGGCAAGAGATTTTTAGATGGCTCATGCATCTGGCCTCCTTTCCTGACCCCATTTTTCAGGTAGGAATGTACTATAAGCCACACTCCTGACACTTTCAGCATTTCAATTTCAACCTTTAAAGTTGTCTAATTTTACGCTGAGTACAACGAGTTCAACACTTGTCTCTGTCATTCCCCTTTATCTGGTCAAACGCTTGTTTTACTTGTATGTCTATGTCTTCACAATTTATTTGGCTCCAGAGATCAGGGAGGACAACGTCATTCGCTAGTTCAGTAAGTATTTCTTGGATGCCTATTGTATGCCTGGGGCCCTTCTAGGTTCTGACGATACAATGGCAAACGTGGCAGTCAAGTTCTCACTGAGCTTACCTTTAAGTTATAGACAGGGAACAAGTCAACACACGCATAGATAGATAGATAGATAGATAGATAGACTATATGAGGTGATGATAAATGCTATGTGGGAAAATAAAGTAAGCTAACGTGGATAGGGTGGCTAGGGAGCAGTGGGGTGGGGAACATAATTTTATGTTGGATTTGCAGGGAGGATCTTCCTGATATTTGAGAGAGAGAGAGAGAAGATTGAGCCATGTGGTGTGGAACATGTGGAATCTGGGGAAAGAGTATCCAACAAAGACAAAAAGAATTATAGAAGTCCTGAGGCAGGAGCCTGCCTGGTGTTTTCAGGGAAGGACAGAGTGGCCCACTGTGGCTGAAAGAGAATCGGGGGTGGGAGAGTAGAAGTGGAAGTCCAGGACTGAGCCGAATCATGCAGGCCTTGTAGAGCATGGGAAGAACATCTGGGTGGAAGGGAACCATTGCAGGTTTTCATTTCTAGCTTTAATGTTCAGTCTAAGGTCAGTTTCTACAAGCCTCAGATTCTTCATCTTTGATTTCCCCCTCTAATGAGATGTAAAACCATAGGGATATTTGAGCAGAGTAATAAAACCCGATTTAGCTCTAAAAGATTCGTCTGGCAATAGCTAAGCAATGTTTATATCTCCACTGGATGAAGCGTATTTTCCATATAGTAGGAAAATATAATTTAATTTATTTTATTTAATAAATTATTAAATAATTTAATAAAATTAATTTTTAAATTAATTTAATTTTAATTAATTTTAATTAATATTAAAATAAACATTAAATTTATTTAATAAACATATTAAAATAAAGGGAAATTCTGATTTTCCAGGTTCATTTTTATGTACCTTTATTCTGGATTAACCAGCAACAAGTGCACTGATATTTAAAATGGTTCCAAATATTTATTAATAGAGTAAGTAGTAAACACCAAAACAAGAATAATGAAGTTTGATTCTCCCATTTTTTTAGTCCTTCACGTCTTATCTATAATGTAGTCAGACTATCCTGGGAGATAACAAAACGTATTTAAGCTAAATAAATGGTTATGGTATCAAACATAGGGGCTTGCGTTCAGTTATTTTTTAAAAAGGCTCTTAAAATCTGGGGTGCATCACAATTAAGTCAGAGAATGAAAAAATAGAACTCTAATGCATTTCTTAAAGATAATATTATCTTAACTATTAATGACCATCAGTTTTGGAAACATCGATTGTTTACGTTTACACTCAATTTGATATTCAAATAGAAAATTATTTCTTTTCTGCTTTGCTTGAATCAGGATGATATATCAGAATATAAAAACATTTTCTCTCTTTTATTTTTGACTTTTTGATAATGTTTTTATTCCTGTACACTTAGGAAATTTACTAGAACTTAAAGTAAAATATGTGTGCCCCGGGAAAGTTATTAGAAAATTGTGATGATACTTTCTTTGAACTGACGTCTAAGGAATTACCTTCTGGTGGCAGAACATTTTCCCCCACGTGTTACTATATTCTCAAAATATTTTCTTGTAATTAATTCAACATATATTAATTTGCACATTTTGAATGTTGATTTTATATTATAGTATGAGTGCAGGTAGAAGGATAATGAAAAGGACCGTGGTGGAGATCCAGCCAGCTAGTGTTCCTCTGAAAAAGAAATTTTAAAACAAGAAGAAACATTCAGTTAGATTTCAAGATGGCTTGTCAAAAAACATGCTGCCAATAAACTGTGGAAGTGCAAACAAAAAACCGTTGGAGCCAAGAGGAAAGAGATAAGGTCGGCACAATTGCTGACTGTGCCAAAAAGAGCTGAAGGGATTAAACGCTTTTTCAAATATATTGAAGAAAGAGATAGAGCACCAGAGAGTAGGACTGCAAATGAATAGGGAGGGAGAAATCCATGTTAGCTAAAGTGGCTCAAGACTGCACTGCTTTTAAAAATCGGTGTCTGACAAGGCAAACACACTTTGGGCAATTGGGACGTAATGAAGACCTGGTTTATTAGAAAATGACTTAGGCAGCTGATGGTATTTCGGCATACTAATGGGCAAAATTTAGAATCCTCAAGCATGCCTGCTGCTACCTGCTCTAAAATGTCTATGAAGTAATTTGCCATCTAAGCTACTGCCTTTATCCAGGAGCGAAATCTGAGTCTGCCTTCAGCCCTGAACACCTCCATGAAATTAAAAAAATTAAAAAGAACATAAGAAGTCTCAACGGACTTATAAAAATAACAGGATACTAAGGCCATGAGTTTTAACCCTCCTCTTGCCATCAGCTTCCCCAATGTCATTGTAGCCTCTATCTGCATCTGTCTTCTGATCTTTAATAAGGATGATTATACTCACTAACCAACATGTGGCTCAAGAGAGTTTAGTATGTGTCATAAACATAATGTGTTTGTGAAATATACAATTAGGAAAGAGAACGGATTTGAGTAAGAATTAAGTTGAGTTCAGTCAACCCACAGGGGTAATGTGGGTAAGGGGTTACTGGCTGTGTGACCTAGGACAAATGACTTAACTGCTCTGGACCTTTTTTTCCTCATTTGTAAAATTAGACTTGCCTATTATAAGGATTAAATAAGATAAGGCATGTAGTGCTCAATAATATCAGCTATTTTCATCAGAGCAAAATCTTCCTAGATGTGGAGAGAATGCCAGAATTCCAAGACTACATTTGTGCAGTGAGCTTACAAGAGTCGGGCTTCAAACATGTTTTAAGAATATAGCAACTGTAAAAGAATTCGAATCAATGAAATCTAAACAGTTAAGTGTTGCACAGCTCGATATATGTCAACAAACCTCAAAGGTAAAGGTTAAGTGCTGAATTGTGCCTTATTGTTTAGAAGGAGAGCTGGGAAGTGCAGTGAGACTGAAAAAATTGCAGTCATGTTTGGCAGTCATAAGAGGGACTGTGAACTCATAAAACTCATAGAGATCTTGAGCAGTCAACTAGTTGGGTACTAAAGTAGTCTGTATTGAAGGCATTAAATTCTGTATTTGCCTTTCCTACACTTGTGTACTCAGAAAGATAGTATTGGATGCCTTCCATAATGATTAATTCCCTTGTTTAAGGGCACCCAGGGTTAGGGGCAGGGCAGGGCGCTGGACCCACATCCTCACCTCTCTCAGTCACAGATCATACACTTTGTGGTTGGGAAGGAAGCCCCTTAAAAGATGCAAGAAAGAGGATGCCTTGCCACTGAGAAGAGGAACCATTGGTGGCCTCAGAACTTGAGAGCTCTGGGGATCAGCAAAACTTAAGCACGATGCAGTGGACTAGCTTACATGAGTCACACCAGTCGTTGAGCTTTTAACCAAATACTGAGAGAGAGCCTAGTGATATAAAAGGGAGCAAGATGCAATTTTTGTGCCAGGGAAGCTCAAAGCTTGGAATAATGTTGTGTTATAAGTGGGACCAGAAGCATCCATTCAATCACTCATTCATTCATTCAACGTATATCTATTGAAGTTCTACCATGTGCCAGACACAGCTCTAGGCACCAAAACCAGGAACAAAACATACATAGGTCCGTGACTTTATTAAGTCTGCTTTCCATAGGGGAGGGTGGGTACCAGATGATATATAATAACATAATTGTCACATTGTAATTTATGGAGGTGACTGAGTGATGATATGGAGAAGCTAATGCCATTGAAAGAAGATTTTGGTAACTCACATTTCCCGAGCGGAGGGGCCACACCACGCCACACAGGGCCACATGGGGGGCGCCAGTGTCATTCAGGAGACAGACGGAAACGGAGTGAGGGGAAAGCCCAGACAGAGCCTTTACTGTGGGAAAGGCAACGCAGGGCAAGGTAAGCAGTTTAGAATTGGCTAGTTCCAATAGTTCCAGCAGGCTTTGGGGTTTGGGCCTTTCCCTCATTGTCTGGTACCCAACCCTGGGTTGATTAGTTTGCCTATGGAAGACATGCTCCTGGGCAAGGACTTGATTATCTCCAAGAATTAGCTAAACCTGGCAATCTGTCTCCAGTCAGTGAGGCCACAAGTGCCAGGTCAACAAGAATACGGAAAATAAGAAAATATAATTAATATACTTGGCCCTATGGTGAATGGATGCCAAATAGACAAATACAGAATCTAAGAAAACACAGAACAATTATAAATAAGCAGAATTATGTAGTGTGTTATAAGGTGATAAATGCTACCAAGAAGAGAAAGAATAGAGCTAGGCATAGGACTTAGGAAGTGCTGGCGGGTGGCATGCTAACAGATCACAGCATTAAGCACTATGATTGGGTAGGTCTCATGGAGAAGGTAAGATTTAAGGCAAACCCTGAGTCAAGACTTGCCTCTGTATAAAGATTCTAATGTTTTAGGAATCTAGCAAGTTACAGAAACCGAATACATCCATGACATTCATTTATTCATTCATACATTCAGTCAGTTGGTTGGTTGATCAGGCAGTCAGTTAAGTATTCAAAAAAATATTTACTGAGCACTACTAGCCACCGGTGCTAAATAGCGAATGATGAGCAAAAGAGACACAAGTCCTGCTGTCACGTAGCTTATCAGCGAGATGGGGAGACAGGTGTTGACGTAATGAAAATGCAAATAAATATGTAATTGCAGTTGAAAAATAGCTACATAGTGTTTAGAGAGCCTGTAATAAATGGGTTTGATCTAGCTTGGGCGGTCAGGGAGGGCTTCATCGAGATCTGAAGGATGACTAGGTGTTGAGTAGACAAGGAAGGGAGAGAATACTTTCCAGGTATAGGAAATAGTGTGTGCAAAGTCCCTGAGGTGGAGGACATTTGAGAAGAGAGAACAAGGGTGGACCATGGAGCAGATGAGGCTGAAGGTATCGTGTATGTGAAGGTTGGGGAATATGCAGGCTCTTTCAGCCACGTTTAACAGTGTAAACACTTTTCCAGAGAGCATTGGGCAGTGAAAGGAGGACTTTGAGCTGTGGTATCATATGACCTGATTTGGCTTTGAGAATTGATGTAGGTAGAACTGTGAAAAGCTGGGAGTCCAGGTGAGAGATGGACTTGGACCTTGGACCGGAAGGGTTGTGGTGCAGATTGAGGAGGAATAGTCTCAGTGATGAATCAGATATAGGAGTGAGGAAAAACGAGGCATCAAGGGTGACTTCTGGGTCTCTGGTTTGTACATGTGGAAGGAGGAGGCTGCCATTCATTGAGACAGGGAACACTGGAAGAGGATCAGGCCTTATGGTGAAGAACACACAACTGATTTTGGACATAATGTGAGTGAGATTCCTTTGAGGCAGGTATGTGGAAAGTTCAAGTAGGCAGTTTGTTTCATGGGTCTGACTTTGTGAGGAGGGATGTAGCCTATAAGTATAAATTTGGGAGTTACCTGTTTATATATGTATAACTGCTGACAGGGTATGGGTCAGATTTCCAGGAGGGAGAACACAGAGTGATAAGAAGGACAGTCCAAAGTTTGGAGCATCTGACACTTCATATAAGTAGAGAAAGGTGAACCTGCAAAAGGGACAGGCACCCAGTGTTCTCTGCACTGTCAACTTCAAGGTCAGCCCTGGAGAAAGGATGAATACATGAAGAGGATCTGTCTTCTGATTACACTTGATTAGACCTGATTAAAACTCCTTTCTCCAGATTCAAACTCTGAGCCTGCCAACCCCACCCAGGAAACCCCACTGAATCCCAAGCTTTCTGCCCACTACCTGAAATCTCCCACTCTTTGTAGATGAGGCCATTGCTCTTGTAAAATTAGTATTAAAATGGCTACTAAAGCTGTTTGGCTTAGATGTAACAGTCATTTCTCCTTTAGTCCAGTCTTCTTTGTACAAGTTCTAACTAGTCAGGTATGATCTCTTTCCCACACCTGTTGACTGATTATGAAACAGCTATTTTATCTCCGTTTTTCACATCTGCCCAGTCTTCATGAAGCAATCTTCAGGCACTGACATAGTCTAGAAGGTGCCCACAAAAGTAATGGAGAGGAAAAACATGATCTTTCTCTAAAATATATAAGCTTTGGATTTGGTGTCAGAACTTCCTAGTGGGTGACCTTGTATAAATCACTTAACTACACTAAGCCTCATCAATAAGTAGGAAGGGGAACATCTGTTCTTCTAACCTCTGAGACTTGTGGAGGATATTCATTGAGAAATGTACGTTGTAAGGGCCTTATGTACCTGTAAATTGTTACTGGTCAACTTTCCTTTTAATCAATATACTAGGAATTTAAATCACACACACATATCATTGTGATCTCTACATGTTTTTATTAGGTCCTTCCCTAATTACCTGTGAGGCCCTCCCTTTAATCATTACCTTCCATTGTTTCTGGAACAGATACAAATGAACTAAATAGAACACAAGAATCTTCCTGGCACATAAACACACATGGGATCCTCCCCAGTATAGCTTCCATCAAGGATTAACTACAAAGAAATTCAGAGAAGAAGGAGAATCTGCCCTATATTTCTTTGTCTATTCTAGATTTCTGATTAGCCCATTCCCTTATGCTGGTTATTTTTTTATCCCAATTTCTCTCCTAAGCCCATGGATTAGAATTTTCCCTACTATTAGCTTTCCAAATGCAGTCACTTTTATGGTGTGAATTAAGAATGAGACAGTGCTCAATTTACCAACAATTCTTTTCGTTACTTTTTCCATTCATCTTTCCTCGTAAGCTTTATCTGAGCTCGTGAGCTTTACCCTTCTCTTGATGGTGCTTCATGTATATATATATATATATATATTTTTTTTTTTTTTTTTAACCGGGGCACGAACCCGTGTCCCCTGCATCGGCAGGCGGACTCTCAACCACTGCGCCACCAGGGAAGCCCTCAATGATGCTTCATATTTGAACAATGCTTAACACATTCCCTCTGCTACAGAGGATTATCGAATGGCAACCTCAAAGCAACAACCTAATGATGTATGTAAACCAGGAATGGCTATTAACTGTTCTGTTTTGTGAATAAAGAATCTTAGTTTTCTTCCTTTCTGCTTTCCCCATACTGGCAGTATGGGAATTAGAACCCCCTTTGCTGACCTCAAAATAATACTTCAAACTAGACATAACACTGGGCTAGAATATTTACCTCTCTTTGTTTCACTCTCCTAATTTATGAAAAGAAGGGGGGTCGATGTGATGATCCCTGAAGTCCTTTTAGTACCATTATTCTTAAAGTTGGGTTCCGAGTCATAGAGTATTTACTATGCCCCTGTGTGTAGTGCTTCTAACTCCAGAGATGCAAAGAGCTTATAGTACCCTCCCTGTCTTCTAATAGTTTATAATCCAGCTGGAGTGTTAGCAGATGCTAATGTGAAGGGAAGGTGACTAAAGATTCAAGGTCAAACCTGCTAAATCCTACATGACTGGCACACAACAATAAGTGCTAGAGGAGAGAGGGGAAGTCACTATGTCTCCAGACTATTGACAAATGGATTGGCTTCTCGAACTTGCAATTTCAAGGTAAGGGAGGAAATCCCTCACTTTAATATTGGCTACAGGGCAATATTAAGAGGAAAAAAACAAAAATTGTGTCTATTGATAAAAGGGGAAAACGTACATAAAAAAATCAATGGAAAGGAAGAAATGTGGGGTGGTGGGACTGGTGCTTATTCAGTTCAAAACTAATGTAGAACTTATCATGAAAAGTCTATAGCAAAAGACTTCAAACTCTTTCTCTTTTTCACTTGTTTCAGAGTTCTGTATTCATTGAACAGTGGAATGAAAATAAAAAAGCAAAGCTTTAAAAGAACAGAGATATGCAGGCTAATACAGTTTGTCTGAGGGAATAGCTTTTAGGGCAGAAATTTCTCTGTGTGTAGTTTTCCTCAGATTTTAATGTTTTTAAAGATGGTGCCCTGTGAGTTACCATGACAACCTGTAGATATCTTGTGAAGGCTAAGGCTACAGATCTCAGCTCAAAGTATTTTGTTCACACAATTTTACAAAAAGCCTGTTGACGCACTGTAGATGGGCTGAACAAAACATGGAATGCTTAATGCTATTATGGGCCATTTCTTTAAAATATTATTAGTATGGCTAAGGAGGCTTCTACAGTGTTTGAAGAACACCCTCCCTTCCATTTCATCAATACCTTTAAAAGCTAAAGCATGCTTCATTTTCAGCTCTTTACTGAACTTCTCTCAAGACAAGGTAAAAGTAAAGGCGAAAGCTCATTTCCTATTCTGTACTTTCTTTTAAAAGGGAGAAAAGATCCAAGTGTTGTTGGTGATACTACAGTTTTAGAGCTGTTCTTTGTCCTTGGGCTGTATTTTCTCAGGATAGTGTCCTTAGTAATAAAGCTGGGCAGAGGAGTAACAACTCATTGGCAGTTGCGAAGAAAGGGAGTGGAAGGTATAGATGAGGTAACAGGTTGTTTGCTGTCACGGCTGTAGTGAAGGTGGCTGCTTGTGGCGGTTGCCCTCACAGGCGTTCAAATTCAGCAGGTTTCCCAGACAGAGTAATGATTCTGATGATGTGTCGTTAATGTGTTTTCATTTATTAAACAATGGGGTGGGAAATAGAGGTACTTTGTTGAGTGATTGAAAACAAATATCTTCCACTAGTTCAGGCAAATGAAACATTAAAAAACCCACTATTTCAAAAGATATTGATAACGCTCATAGCTTGGTGTGGTTGTCATGTAAGCAATCTAAAATTGCCCTGAGGTACTGGGTCGCTAACATGGAGTCAAGTGGCATGACTTTTATTGTTTTCAGAGCTTTAGCTTACAGAGCATCTCTTTGCACTTACAAGCACAGATTTGGATTTCAGATGTCACATGGGCAGCTGAACTTTGCCGGACCAGAAGCACCTTGTTCACTGTCATTGATGGAGTGATGCATTAAGTTCTCCCAGAGGCCTAGTGTTTTGTAGTTTACAGCAATGATACTCTCATGCTTTAAGGATGTCAAATTATTTGGCAAGTGTGAAAAAATGTGCCCTTATTTTCAGTAATTTTTTGGACTTTTTTTTTTTTTTTTTTTTTTTAGACCAGGGCACGAACCCACGTCCCCTGCCTCGGCAGGCAGACTTTCAACCACTGCGCCACCAGGGAAGCCCTGGACATTATTTTTTTTTTTTGTAATAAAGACTAAACTATTTAAATAGTGAGTATCCAGTGTGTTTTGTTTGCAAGAATAATCTTAAGGATATATTACGTAATAGCTCTGCAAGAACTTGATGAGAACACGTGAACAGCCATAATTTGGTATAATTAATGAAGCAAAAAGGCCGTATTAGGTTGTTCAACTAATGTGACTGTTGACGTAATTGAACTGATTTTAATAGGCTTTGGCATTGTCTTAGCGTAACTCGGTGTTCATAAAAGTTAATGGTTATTATGTTTTTTACTTATGAGAATTCACATAACAAGTGGTTTTTCAAGAATAAATTGTCTTCATGAGGCACAGTAAAATTGTACCCACCAAAATCATTCACTTAGGTAAGTGCAAAAAAGCTTACAAAGAAAAGTCTGCCTTGCATTGCAAAAAATACTGCTACTGAAAAATGAGCAATGAATAAGTTAGAAGAATATATTTAAAATAATTTCCAAATTCAATCTAGTGGACGTTATGTTACCAAATTGGCAAACGTTGCCGAGGTTACTGAATAAGGCATAGTACTATGAAGTGAGATGAAACTAATAGCCTGGCATCATTCTCCCTCTCCTTGTCTCTCCCTGTCTCTCTAATGATACTTCGAAACAACAATGCAACATAATAGAGTCACTTTATATAAGTGGCCTGATGTAACAACTGGAGAAAAAGGCATAGAGTCAAGTGTTGACAACAACAAACTTTAATTTTACCTTCAATTCTAACAGGAAACATGATTTTTACCTTGGCACTCATTCTAAATATGCACGAGAAATATCACATATAAAGTATATATACATATACATTTGCCATTGGCAAACTGAACGGTTCCATCCTGTGAAGATGTTAAGAGATTAACAAATGTTACTGCTGAGAAAAGAGAAAGGACTCAGAGTTAATGGGAAAGAGAAGTAGCACTGCATTTGAAAAAAAAAAAAAAAACTGAGTTGCCTTTTCCCCTTGTGTAAGGTATACATGTCTGTATTCAGCAGCTGTTGCTTAACTCCCCTTCTTTTTCTTCTTTTTGGCTAGTGGGATCTAATTTCCCGACCGGGGATCAAACCCATGCCCTGACCTGGGAATGCAGGGTCTTAAGCATTGGACTGCCAGGGACGTCCCTTTAACTCCCTTTCTTGACAGCAGCTTGGATTTTTATTTGGGACTGTCTTTTCCTAATTTTCATTCCATTTGGTCTGGGTAGGGCTCCCAGAGAGTCTAGGACAGGGAACATGACCTGAGTTGATCAAGTGCTTAGTCTTCTCCTGACATGCAAATGGATCATTTTGAGCACATGATTCAAGGCAGACCAATCAGAATTCATCTTAGGAGTTTTGCTGGGCATCTTGACTTGAACTGGAAATATTTAGCCCCAGAACTGGGACTACAAGGGAGAGTCTTTCTGAGATGGAGTCAACACAGGAAGTATAATTTAGGAGAAGAGAAATGGAATCCTGATAAACTCCTTTGAGCCCCTGTATTTAGCACCCTTGAGGCAATGCCTATTCCAGAACTTTGTATCATGGAAACCAATACATTTCCTTTATTTCTCAAGTTACTTGGGTTGAGCTGCAGTCAAATAAATCCCAATAGATACATTTGTTACTACAGGAAAATTGGAAAACACAGAAAGATACCAAAATAATAAAGAAATAAAACCACCTTTGATTCAATTTTGATATATTTATTTCCTGTTCTTTTTCTTGTATCTATATAACCAGATATCTTTGATTACAATTTTGATGTGTTTTTTCATTCTTTTTATTATCCCTTCATATACATAAGAATCTTAATGTTTATGAAGTCAGGATTATTTTTGCATATATGGACATATATGTTTCTGCATATGGGTATACATATTTTACAGAATTAGAATTAGATTAATTAATAATTTTATATCCTTGTTTTTACCTAACATTGTGCCATGGGCATTTCCCCATTTCATCAACACAACTTTTAATAGTAGAATGATATTCCATGGTACAGGCATACCTTGGAAATATTGCTGGTTTAGTTCCAGACCACAGTAATAAAGTGAATACTGTAATAAAGTGTGTCACATAAATTTTTTGGTTTCTTAGTGCATGTAAAAGTTACGTTTACACTATACTGTAGTCTGTTATATGTGCAGTAGTATTATGTCTAAGAAAACAATGTACATGCCTTAATTTAAAAATACTTTATTGCTAATAAATGCTAATTATCAACTGAGCCTATAGCAAGTTGTAATTTTTGCTGATGGAGGGTCTTACCTCAGTGTTGATGGCTGCTGACTGATCAGGGTGGTGATTGCTGAGGACAGCAGTGGTGTTTGCCACATGCATTGACTCTTCCTTTCACAAACAATTTCTCTACAGCATGCAGTGTTGTTTGATAGCATTTTACCCACAGTAGAACTTTCAAAATTGGAGTCGATCCTCTCAACTCTGCTGCTGCTTTATCAACTAAGTTTATGTAATATTCTAAATCTTTTGTTGTCATTTCAATAACCTTCCCGGCATCTTCACCAGTAGACACTACCTCAAGAATCCACTTTCTTTGTTCATCCATAAGAAGCAACTCTTCAACCATGAAAGTTTTATCATGAGATTATAGCAATTCAATCACATCTTCAGGCTCCATTTCTAATTTTAGATCTCTTGCTATTTCCACCACATCTGCAGTTACTTCCTCCACTGAAGTCTTGAATCCCTCAAAGTCATCCATGAGGGTTGGAATCAGTTTCTTCCAGAGTCCTGTTATTGTTGATATTTTGACCTCTTCTCATGAGTCATAAATGTTCTTAATGGTAAATCCGTTCCAGAAAGTTTTCAATTGGTTTTGCCCAGATCCAGCAGAGGAATCACTGTTTGTGGCAGCCATAGCCTTATGAAATGTATTTCTTAAATAATAAGACTTGAAAGTCAAAATGACTCCTTGATCCATGGACTACAGAATGAAGGTTGTATTAGCAGCCACAAAAATAACATTAATTTCATTGTTCAGCTCCATCAGAGCTCTTGGGTGACCAGATGCATTGTCAATGAGCAGTAACATTTTGAAAGGAAATTTTTTTTTTCTGAGCAGTAGGTCTCAACAGTGGGCTTAAAATATGTTGTAAACAAAAGTGTTGTCATCCAGGCTTTGTTGCTCCATTTATAGAGCATAGGCAGAGTTGATTTAGCTTAATTCTTAAGGGCCCTAGCATTTTCCAGAGTGGTAAACGAGCATTGGATTCAACTTAAAGTGACCAGTTGCATTAGCCCTTAACAGGAGAGTCAGCCTGTCTTCTGAAGCCAGGCACTGACTTCTCCTGACTACCTATGAAATTCCTAGATGGCGTCTTCTTCCAATATAAGGCTGTTTCACCTACATTGAAAATCTATTGTTTAGTGTAGCCTCCTTCATTAATGCTAGATCTTCTGGATAACTTGCTACAACTTCTACATCATCACGTGCTACTTTACCTTGCACTTTTATGTTACGGAGATGACATCTTTCCTTAAAAGTCAGCTGATAGTCTTATGGAAATTCCCAGTATGGAACTAGTTGCTTTTCTCTTGTTTATTTTAAGATTCTCTCTTTATCTTTACTTTTTGCCATTTTAATCATAATGTGTCTTGGTGTGGACCTCTTGTTTGGGACTCTCTATGATTTCTGAAAGTGGGTATCTGTTTCCTTCCCCAGGTTAGGGAATTTTTCAGCTATTATTTCTTCAAATAATTTTTCTGCCCTTTCTCTCTCTCTTCTCCTTTTGAGACTCCTATAATGAGAATGTTAGTAAGCTTGAAGTTGTCCCAGAAGTCACTTAAACTATCCTTATTGAAAAAAATTTTTTCTTTTTCTGTTCAGCTTGGGTGATTTCCACTGTCCTTTCTTCCAGTTTGCTGACCAGTTCCTCAGTATAATCTCATTTACTATTGATTCCTTCTAAAAAATTTTTTTCTGTCAGTTCTTTTTCTGAGGTTTTGTCTTGTTCCTTCATTTGGAGCATATCCCTCTGTCTTCTCATTTTGCCCAATTCTCTCTATTTATTTCTATGTATCATGTAGATCACTTACATCTCCCAATCTTGGAGAAGTAGCGTTGTAGAGGTCACGTCTTCTGTGGCCCAGCAATATGCTCCCCTCTGGCCACCAGAGCTATATGCTCTAGGGGTGCCCCTATGTGGGCTGTGTGGCCCTTTGCTCTGGCAGGGGTGACTGCTCTGGATTCAGGGATGGTTCCTGTTCCAGTTGGCTGTGAGGCCCTGCCTTGTGCAGTGGCTGGAGGCCCACTGGTTTTTGGGCAGGCTCCCTGTATGGCTGGCTCTGTGGCCCAGTGGTACGTGATTGCTACCGGCCTGATGATGGGTAGGGCTGGGAAGTTCACCACCTTGTATGGTCACACTTCATAGTGCCCCCAAACAATTACAATAGTAGCATCAAAGATCACTGATCAGAGATCACCATAACAAATACATATAATAATAATGAAAAAGTTTGAAATATGTGAGAATTACCAAAATGTGACCTGGAGACACAGAGTGAGCAAATGCTGTTGGGAAAATGGCACTGACAGACTTGTTCGACGTTGGGTGGCCACAAACCTTCAATTTGTAAGAAACACCATATCTGTGAAGTTCAGTAAAGCAAAGTGCAGTAAAATGAGGTCTATCTGAACATGTAAACCACAGTTAATTTGAGCTTTCCATTATTTTTGGACATTTAGGCTATTTTCATTTTCTAAAACCTGATTGTTTATGCTACTAGTAAGTATATCTTAGTTCAATTTTCTATTTGTTTAGGTTGGTTTCCTAGCAAGGGCATTATGGTCCTAGAGTGGATGCATTTTTAAAGACTGTGTGTGTATGTGTGTGTGTGTGTGTGTGTGTGTGTGTGTGTGTGTGTGTATATATATATATATATCTCTCTCAAATGGTTTTCAAAAATAGTAATTTATATTCCCAAGAACCTTGCCACACTCAGGCATTATTGTTTCTTTTCATATTTACTAATTTAATAGTCAAAAATGCTCTCATATTGTATGCTAGAATTATTTTGACTACTAGGAGGTTGAATATTTTTTTCATATACTATCGATCTTTTCCATTTCTTCTGTGAGTTGTTATTCATGTTCCTTTTCCATTTTTTTAACTGGCATTTTAGTTCTTTTCTTTCTTATTGATTTTAGGCTTTTCTTTTTCAAAATCAGCAACTGTAATGAGTAGTGTCGCACTGTTAGCTGTTTTAGTACTCACTGGTGCATCACAGATAGAGCCCTGAGACTGTCAACTCCCCTAATTCCAAACTAACCATGAAATAAGATTTTTCTTTCCTAAAAGTAGCAACTGGATTGGTTTCTGAAAACAAAAAACCCAAATGGACTCTTTTTTGTAAAACTGGAGGTCAGGTGGTGAGTTTGGCATCTAAAGCTAAAACATACAACTTCAGCCTTGTTGCGTATTATTACTTATTTAACTGCATAAAGGAAACTTGCGTACCATTCATTATGTGGCATTTTATCTCACAGTTGCAATTTTTATTTAATGCATTTATTCAGTGTAAAATCCTGCTGGAGGGTTTGAAACAACTCTTTCTTCCCATAAACTGTCATCTACCAGCTTGCAACTTTATTTACTAGAAAGAACACACACTCTTCTGAGGGTAGGATTGATTATTTTTTCCAGAATCACAGCATAACACCTTGTCAATTATTAACTCAAAAGGTTGTTTCCTCATATTTTGATGTTAGATCATTTCCTGGGGATGAGAGATAGGGAAACAACTTCTAAATTCAAGTGTACAAAATCTCTAGTTTTTAAAACCTGCTTTTATTGGCTGAGTGAGTGAACTTGGCATTGGATTTTATTGCTGTGTGGTAAAGAAATCTCAATCTGAAGAAAAGAAGGAGGAGGAGGAGAGGGAGAAAAAAAAAGCTTTGCTCTGTTAAAATTTTTATGAAAAGCCAAAAAATCTCAGCTTATTTTTCTTCTGATGAAATCTTAATTGCTGACAAAAAGTTGCTGATTTCATAATGATAACCCATATCATATGTAAAGCATACTTTTCTAAAAAAAAATGTCTCTTTTATTACTTTCTTGACCCCACCTAATAATCAACAACCTAAAGAAGTTTAAAAAGCAAGAGTCATTTTAGCGTAATATTTAGTACTGTTCCGCCATATATAGAAGCATTAATGCGGTTGTAACACGTTTCCTCAGTGTTAATTACCACAAAACCTGAGCATTCCTCATTACATTTTCCTTACCATTTATTTTATGTTTTTGATACCTTGGTTATATTTATTATAATATCTGCTAAAAATTCTCTTTTGGAAAATTAAAAAGCTTGGGTTAGGAAGAAATACAGGATCTTGTCTTTCTCATAGCTTCAGCATATATTTTGGGCAGTCAACGGCCTAGATTGGATTTGATATCATTCTATCACTTATACATAATATGTATGATATATATTTATAAAATTTCAGTTTAAAAGTTTTTGAGAGGATGATAGATAAGTAAGCCAATGATTACATAACAGTATGAGAAATGTTACTGATTCATTAAAGGAGAAGGAATTGGAATTTATGAAGTCAAAAGAGACAGAAATGCTCATTTGCTTATTTTCTCTTGTTGTGGCCTTGGGGCTGTTGGTTTTTTTCTGCCTACTTCACTCCTCCATCCAGAAGTACATGAGGGCCTTATTTCCCCTGAACAGCCAGAAAAGAGGTGACCATAGATGTGAAGAAATACGCAGTGGTGATACAGATAGATGTGTCGAGAAGCAGCAGGGCTGTGACCAGATGAGGACATGGGTTCATGACCACATGAAGAGAAGGAGAGAAGGATAATGGAAGGGGATCTTGTAGGAAGAGAAGGGAGAAAGAACTAAGAGAATCCAGAGGTAGAAGAAGGGGAAGACTCTAGATGCTCTAACCAGATACTGCACAGAACGAGGCAAAGCCCTTGCAAGGAGAGTTCCCCGGCCCACCACCTCCAGCCCAGCTGTAGCAGCACAAACCTTTACTCTCTCTCCTTCGTTCACCACACTGCTAAATCCCGTTAACCTTATCCTCTTTACACGTCCCAGGTCCATCCTCTCAAAGCCATTCTGACCCCAGTGCGGTTCTGGCCATCGTGTCACTCCTGGATGACCTCCAGCCTCTCTCTCGCTCTCAATTCTCTAGTCACTATTCTTCCTGCACCAGAGGCCTCTTTCTGAAACACAAGTCAGATCACATCACCCCATATTTAAAATCATTTTGAGTGGGCAAAAGACTTGAATAGAAATTGCTCCGAAGAAGGTGTACAGATGGCAATAATCACATGAAAAGATGCTCACCATTACAGTTATTAGGGAAATACAAATCCAAACCACAATGAGATACCTCTTTATCTCATGAGGAACACTATTATAAAAAAACAGAAAGTATCAAATATTGGTGCGGATGTGGAGAAATTGGAAACCCTTGTGCATTGCTGGTGAGAATTTAAAATGTTTTAGCCACTGTCAGAAATAGTATGAGGTTCCTCAAAACATTAAGCCTAAAAATTGCCATTTAATCCAGCAGTTCCACTTCTGGGTATATACCCCAAAGAACTAAAAGCAAGGACGCAAACAGATTGTTGTACACTCATGTTCATAGCAGCATTTATTGACAGTAGCCAAAAGGTAAAAACAAGCCAAGTGTCCTTTGACAGATGAACGGGTAAACAAAAGGTGGTATATATCTACATACAATGTGCATTGTACATACAATGAAATATTATTCAACCTTAAAAAAAGAAGGAAATTCTGGCATATACTATGACATGATGAGCCTTGAAGACATTATGCTAAGTGAAGTGTCAGTCACCAAAGGACAAATATTGTGTGATTCCAGTTTTATGAGGTTCCTAGAGTAGTCAAACTCATAGAAACAGAAAGCAGAATGGTGCTTGTTTCCAGGGGATAGAAGGTGGGGGAATGGGCAGTTACTGTTTAATGGGTTGAGAGTTTCAGTTTTGGAAGCTGAAAAAGGTTTCAGAGATGGATGGTGCTGAAGGTTGTACCACAGTGTGACTGTGTTTACTGCCACTGAACTGAACTGTGCCACTTAACTTAAAACCGGTTAAAATAATAAATTTTATTTATTGTGTATACTTTATACACAATTATAAGTTGTGTATACTTTATAATAAAAATTATTTTGTGGATTCTCATTAATTTTAGAATAAAATCCCAGTTTATTAGCCTGATGCATGCGTCTTTTGTGACATGGTCCCCAGCTCATTTCTCTGGCTTGCCATGTGTCGCTTGGCCTAGACCCTAATGCTGGGCACTTCGTCCTGTAAGACTTAGTGCGTCCTTTATCTCCTTCTCCAGGAAATCTTCGATGACTTACCCCACACCCCCTAATTCTAACTCCTGCCCTCATCTTGGTTGGGTGAGCCTCCTTCTTTCTATCATAGCACCCTTACACACTTTCATCTATTACAATAAATTCAAAAAATTGAAAATTTGTTTTTATCAGTAAACCCCTGTTAGGTTGTCAGCTACTTGAGGATAGAGACTGTCTTTTATCTCTGTTGCTCCACTGCTTAGAATATGACCTCATACCTTGTAGATACTTCATATATGTTTACTATCTGAAGGAAGGAATGAAGGTGATTGGGGAGGAGGGAGAAATTCTGCAGTTTGAGCTAAACACCTCATCCCATCTATATAAATGGGAATAATAATAGTAACCACCTATTAGGGTTTCTGGAGAATTATGTCACATTGATATTTGTAAAACACTTAGAACAACCTGACAAGTAGCAAGTACTCAATAAATGCTAGATACTATTATTCATTTTTATTATTGAGTCACCTGTGGAACTTTTAAAATAAAGTCTCCCATCCCTTTTAAAATAATGATTTGCCAAAGGGAAGGATAGAGTAGAAATTGGCAAGGAAATGCCAGAGACAGACATCAATTCCTCTGGATTCCCAGGCCCCCCTGTGGTTTGTCTTCAGAACTGGGGAGAAGCATGCCTGCTAGATATGAACAGATGGGTGGTGGTATGGGGGGGCTCCCATTCCAAAGCAGCCTTTTCTGATCTGACTGTGGATCAAACCACCCCCTAGCCTGTCAGCCCTGGTGATGTGCAGCCTCTCCCAGAGGTGGCTTCTTCCTCGGGCAGAGTGGGGACTTTCCTTAGGAGGATGACCCTGGAGGCACATTGCCACCTCCCACTTGATGATTGCAGCTTTGCCAGGCAGCCTGAGCCCCCTGTCCAACCCACTCCCTCCCATGGCCCAATGACCTCAGGTACTGCCCAGCAGCTGGAGTTTTCCTTTGTGTCTCCTCTACCCCATCAGGGTAGTTTCTTGAGTCTGATTATGAACAAAGAATACGCCAAGTTTATTTTTCTTATTTCTCAAAAATATGCAACTATCTAAGATATATATCAAAGATACGTATATCAAAGAACATTTTAAAAAATTACACTATGATTTAATCTGGTGGCTTTTTCTCCCCTCCCAGTTAGAGCTCAGGGACAGTGTGAGATGTAGGAAAGTATATTTACTGTGTGGGTCAGAGGAGGTTGATTTTTGCCTACAAGAAATAAGAGAAGATCTTGGAAGAAGACCCTGAAGAAAAGGATAGCTTTACCTGAAAACATACAGAGGAGCATTCAGGGAGCTCAAATGTAAGAGCAGGGAGATGGAGATGATCTGGCTTTTCAGCTTTTTTGATAGAATGGGAGCAGGCAACAACTTGGGTACCGAGAGGGTAAACATTTTTTAAGAGTCTGTGTCATTACTGATTTCTCAATGATTGTTTTTCTAAAGCAATTACAATACAAGTCTGAAAACAGAAAGGGCCTGTGTGGTTGATTTTGAGGCTGCAAAGAGGGAGGAAGCTGCAGAAACTTTAGCTCTTTGCATTGCCTGTACTGTGTGTGTGTGTGTGTGTGTCGCGCGCACACGCACGCACACCCAGTGTCAGCTACAAAGTGAAGAGAAAAGCAGACTGAGTCCTAACCCATGACAAGGAGAAAGAAAGTGAATCCAAGTGGCCTCAGGGCTTAACTACAGAAGGACACACTTGTGTGTTTCTGGCGTGAGCACTAATAAGCAGTCAGCTCAAGAGCAGACCACAGCTCTGTAAGAAAGCAAGAATACACCTGTGGGCATTTATGAAACCTGGTGCTAAGTGTCCTTCATAGTTTGCCCCATAAGCCATGACTGGAAGGAAGAGTGATCACCTTTTGCCATAATTTTTCATTCAGACTTTTTGTGGTGGCAAAGGCCACAGTTCACTCTGCTGTTCCCCTAGTAGCACCCCCTCAGGTGAGGGTATGGTTCTGACATCCCTTGAGAAGCAACCAAAGATCACTGGGAGGAGCAGCAGTGTATGGAAGATGGAGCTGAGAAGAAAACGAAACAAAAGAGAGCAATGGTGTAGAAATTTCAATTTGGATGTGTCCAGGAGCTATTCAGAAGGAGAATATTCAGCCCAGGGAAGGGACCATAGGGCTGGTGCACATCCTACCTACTCCCCTATTTCACTTGACAGCTGTCATCTCCATTCAGCCTCAGACAACTGAGAGAGCAGGGCATTACATGCTTCATTTTATGATCCAGGCCATTGTTCCCCTCTGTTAGTAAGGACATTGACCACAGTTACATGTAATACTGTATCTACTATGATTTAGACTCTGTCTACATGAACCTAGAAGAACTGGGTCATACTGAAATTTAGTAAGTCCTGTAGCCAAAGTTTTAGCACAGTGTGTGTATGTTAAAAAAAAAATAGGTCCGTGAAATGCAAAATAATAGGAGTTGTCTAATTTTCTTGTATCATACATTTTTGAATAAATCAGAATAATCAATCCTATAATCATATTTGTTATGACTTCAGCTATATATATTCAGTATTTATATGAAAATTTCAGATTCATATTGAAGCATTTTTTTAACATCTTTATTGGAGTATAATTGCTTTACAATGGTGTGTTAGTTTCTGCTTTATAACAAAGTGAATCAGCTATACATATACATATATCCCCATATCTCCTCCCACTTGAGTCTCCCTCCTTCCCACCCTCCCTATCCCACCCCTCTAGGTGGACACAAAGCACCGAGCTGATCTCCCTGTGCTATGCGGCTGCTTCCCACTAGCTATCTGTTTTACATTTGGTAGTGTATATAAGTCCATGCCACTCTCTCACTTCGTCCCAGCTTACCCTTCCCCCTCCCTGTGTCCTCAAGTCCATTCTCTACTTCTGCATCTTTATTCCTGTCCTGCCCCTAGGTTCTTCAGAACCTTTTTTTTTTCTTTTTTAGATTCCATATGTATGTGTTAGCATATGGTATTTGTTTTTCTCTTTCTGACTTACTTCAGTCTGTATGACAGACTCTGGGTCCATCCACCTCACTACAGATAACTCAATTTCGTTTCTTTTTATGGCTGAGTAATATTCCATTGTATATATGTGCCACACCTTCTTTATCCATCCATCTGTCGATGGACACTTAGGTTGCTTCCATGTCCTAGCTATTGTAAGTATAGCTGCAATGAACATTGTGGTACATGACTCTTTTTGAATTATTGAAGCATTAATTTTAATACTGTCAATACAAAGTCAAATTTATATACATAATTGAAAGAGTAACTACAGAATGCAGTGTTAAGAAATTTTTTACTTTTGTTGCTCATATGATAAACAAGCTTTTCCTTCCTGTTTCTCCAAATGTTAGTATTGCTTTTAAGTCACTTTTTATAGTACCTATAGACAATTTAATCTCTTAAAAAGCATGAGTTTTGATATATTTATATATTCACGCACAGTCCTGAAATGAGGAGAAATTCTTATTCTTATATGCAAGATTTTATCCTCATATACATTTAGTGCTGAGTCAGAGATTTCTTATTTTCTATCTTCCTTTCCTAAAATAAAATAGTTTTGCATCCCAGAAGGTCCAAACAATTAAACAAAGAGAAGAGTTAAATTTGTACCTAAGTGTGATTCCAGACCATCTGACATAGAGAAAGGGGACAGTATTTTGCAGGGTCAGATCAGATTTTGAATCTCTAACACTTATATCTTTACCTTAAATAATGGAAAATATATTCAAAAATATTAAAATTCAGACTTTTCTACAATTTTCATTTTGGAGAATCTTTTCTAAGCAAGACAAGAAGAAAAAAACATCTAATTAGATAATGTTTTCATTGTTTTAATACTCAGTTGAAGCTAGCATAAATTCATAGGACAAACAATAGACTGGGGAAACTATTTGCAGTGGGTATAGATGTGATAGAGAACAGGGTATCCAGTGTATTTGCTATCCAGCAGCAGAGAGATCTTTGTAATTAAATCATGACATTCTTTTGATGAAAATCTTCACTGTTTCACGATTTTGCTGAGTAACAGCCAGCATCACTACTATGACTGAGGAGGTCAGCGTTGTCCGGCAGCTCCTTCCTGCCCTCATCACCTGGCTCTCCGGGCCCTGCCCTTGCTCCCTTGGCCCCAGCCACACTGGCCTCCTAGCTGTTCCATGGATACATCAAGCCTCTGCCATCTCAGGGCCCTCTGCCCATGCTGGTCCCTCTTCTGGAGATGCTGTTCCCACAGATACTCCCTTGGCTCCATCTGAAGGCCTTTGCTCATGTGTCCTGTTATCAGTGTGGCCTTCCCTGAAAACCCTACACAAAAGATCGATCCCCTCCCACTTGGACTTCATTTTCACTGCTTTATTTTCCTGATAGCACTTTGATGTACTCCTCTTACTCTTGATTAGTTGCTTTTAGTTTGTCTCTTGACTAGGAAGTAAATTCTGTGAAGTCAGGGATTTTGTTCACTGCTCTGTCCCCAGCCCACAGAAGTGCCCTGGATATAGTAAATGCCCAATCTTGTTTGAATGGAGGAATCACAACATATGAAGAGATTCTATAAACTGATGAGGAAAAGATTAAAATCTAGTGGAAGTATGGTTATAAAATTCACAGAAGAAATCTAAATGGTCAATAAACATATAGCAAATGCTTAAACTTATAGAAGTAAAGGGAATATACAGTAAAAGAATAAGATACCGTATGTTTACCTGTCAAATTGGCAAGAAGGTTGTAGTACAATAACATCAAGCGCTGTCACATGTGCGAGCCACTGGGCTCTCCCCTGCCTTGGTGGTGGATTCATGAATTGCTACTACATTTTGGGAAAATAGTCTGTCAGTATTTGTTACAAATAAATATATTGGGTTGACTAAAAATTTCTGTTCATTCTGAACAAAAAAACCTGAATGAACTTTTTGACCAACCCAACATAATACCTAGTGAGGTTCTGGGTTTCACGGGGCCCAAAGCTTAAATTTTATTAGCTTCATTCATTTTAGTCTGTTTTCATTAGTCTTTAAAAAAAATTACAATTAAAAAATGAATTCTAGGATCATTTAAGAGCTCTGTGCAAAACCAGGGCTTTGAAGCTGAAGCTTCTTTAGCTTCCTGGCAAATCCTCCTCCATGGTACATGCCCTCTGAACTGCAGTCGCATTTCTGGGAACATACGCTGTAGGAATAAGAGTCCCAGTGCATAAAAGATGTATGTACAAGGCTGTTTACTGCAGAATTATTTATAGTGGAACAGAAATTGGCAATCATCTTAATGTGTTAATAATGAGAATTTCAAATGATTGTAGTACATCCATTCTATAGATTATTATTTAGTTATTTAAAATAATATCTATTCTGTATTGTGTAAGAAAAGACAGCTGTAAAACAATGTGTATAATATAATCCAATTTTGATAAAAGCAACAGAGTAATAAGCAAGAGCAAAGAGAAGAGCAACGTCACATTTGTCCATCTGAATGTATGTTTACATTAATGTGTGTGTGTGTTTGCAGGAGAAATACAAAGCTATGGAGAGATGTGTTATTAACGCTGGGTACCTCAGGTCAGGAGTGGGGATGGGAATGGATGGGGGCAGTGAATAGTAAATTTTTCTTTATACATTCCAGAATAACTTGACTAGTTTCAACAATGCGTTCATATTTTTCCAGCTTTATTGAGATATAATAGACATATAACATTGAGTAAGTTTAAGGTTTAAAATGTGTTGATTTGATTCAATTATATGCTGCAAAATGATCACCACCACAGCATTAGCTAACACCTCCATCCCATCACATAATTACTTCTTTTCTGTGGTGAGAACATTTAAGATCTACTCCCACAGCAACTTTCATGTATATAATACAGTATTACTAGCTGTATTCACCACACGGTTTATCACCAGAACTTGTTACTCCTGTAACTGGAGGTTTGTACCCTTTGACCAATGTCTCCCCTTTACCCCCATGCCCCAGCCCCTAGTAACCACCACTCTACAGTCTGTTTCTATAAGTTTAGGGTTTATTTTTAAGATTCCACATATAAGTGATATCATACAGTATTTGTCTTTGTTTGACTTAGTTCACATAGCATAATATCTTCAAGTTTCATCCAAATTGTCACAAATGGCAAGATTCCCTTCTTTCTCATGGCTGAATAATATTCCACTACACACACACACACACACACACACACACACACACACACCCCACGCATTCTTTATCGATTCATCTGTTGACAGACATTTAGGTTGTTTCCCTGTCTTGGCTACTGTGAATAATGCTGCAGAACATGGGTTTCAAATGTCTGTTGGAGATCCTGTTTTCATCGCTGGAAGTGGGATTGCTAGATCATACGGTAGCTCTATTTTTAATTTTTTGAGGACCTTCCATACTATTTTCCATAGTGGCTGTACCAATTTACACTAACAATAGCACACAAGTGTTCCTTTTACTCTACATCTTCTCCAGCACTTGGTATCTCTTATCTAATACATTCATACTTTTATAATAAAAAAGGAATAAAAACATTAAAAGAGAAAAGATAATCCTCTTATTAAATGCAGTGATGATTTTATGGTGAAGATGATAACGCTTATAAAACACTTTTTATTTATTGCTTTTTGGCATAGAGCTAGGTGAAGTTTGGCCCCTGCTCTCAGGAAACAAACTGAAACAAGAGAAATGTTAGGAAATGTTTGGAGTGTTTCTCTTTGACATAAATCACAGCAAGATCTTTTTTGACCCACCTCTTAGAGTAATGGAAATAAAAACAAAAATAAACAAATGGGACCTAATGAAACTTAAAAGCTTTTGCACAGCAAAAGAAACCATAAACAAGACGAAAAGACAACTCTCAGAATGGGAGAAAATATTTGCAATTGAAGCAACTGACAAACGATTAATCTCCAGAATATACAAGCAGCTCATGCAGCTCAATATCAAAAAAACAAACAACCCAATCCAAAAATGGGTGGAAGACCTAAATAGACATTTCTCTAAAGAAGACATACAGATGGCCAACAAACACATGAAAGGATGCTCAACATCACTAATCATTAGAAATGCAAATCAGAACTACAGTGAGGTATCACCTCACACCAGCTAGAATGGGCATCATCAGAAAATCTACAAACAATAAATGCTGGAGAGGGTGTGGAGAAAAGGGAACCCTCCTGCACTGTTGATGGGAATGTAAATTGAAACAGCCACTATGGAGAACATTATGGAGCTTCCTTAAAAAACTAAAAATAGAACTACCATATGACCCAGCAATCCCACTACTGGGCATATACCCTGAGAAAACCATAATTCAAAAGGACACATGCACCCCAGTATTCATTGCAGCACTATTTACAATAGCCAGGACTTGGAAGCAACCTAAATGTCCACTGACAGATGAATGGATAAAGAAGATGTGGTATATATATGCAATAGAATATTACTCAGCCATTAAAAGGAACAAAATTGGGTCATTTGTGGAGATGTAGATGGACCTAGAGAGTGTCATCCAGAGTGAAGTAAGTCAGAAAGAGAAAAACAAATATTGTATATTAATGCATATATGTGGAATCTAGAAAAATGGTATAGATGATCTTATTTGCAAAGCAGAAATAGAGACACAGACATAGAGAACAAATGTATGGATACCAAGGGGGAAAGGTGGGGCGTGGGAGGAATTGGGAGATTGGGATTGACACATGTACACTATTGGTACTATGTATAAAGTAGACAGCTAATGAGAACACAACTGTACAGCACAGGGAACTCTACTTAATGCACTGTGGTGACCTAAATAGGAAGGAAATCCAAAAAAGAGGGGAGTATGTGTATGTATAGCTGATTCATTTTGCTGTACAGTAGAAACATAATACTGTAGAGCAACTATACTCCAATAAAAATTAATTCAATAAAAGACTGCTGGGGCTTCACTGGTGGCGCAGTGGTTGGGGGTCCGCCTGCCGATGCGGGGGGCACGGGTTCGTGCCCCGGTCCGGGAGGATCCCGCCTGCCGCGGAGCGGCTGGGCCCGTGAGCCATGGCCGCCGAGCCTGCGCGTCCGGAGCCTGTGCTCCGGAGCGGGGCGGTGCTGTGGCAGTGGGAGGCCTGCGTACCGCAAAAACAACAAAAAATAGACTGCTCATATGTATCAAATGGATAATATTAAAATGTTTGAAAATAAGGCAAAAAAATAAAGAAATGTTTGGAGTGTTCACTGAGGAAACAGTAAAATGCCAGCTGTCCTTAAAAAGAAGAACAGTGAAGAACTGGAGCATAAGATAACATAACAGTAGAGAACTGGCGTTATCGTCAACAGCAAGCAAGCGGAAGTTTGAGGGCCAGCCTCCTGGGGCAGTGTCCTCAAGAGGGGCGAAGAGTATACGGTCAAGATAGAGAGTGACTGGGTACTAATGTTGCTACGGTACCAATATCAATGAGGGCTCAGCACATGCCGGGTACTGGGTTGATTACTATTCTTTAGCCCATCTGATTTTCCCGTGGCCTATGAAGTGAGCACTCTTATTACACCCATTTTACAGAGAAAGTTCAGAGGTTCATATGACTAGAGAGTGTTGGATCCGGAACTGGAGACCAGGCCTGTCTTATCCAGAGCCCTTGTGTTTAGTTACCATGATACTTGGCCTCCTTGAAGTGTAACAGGTATATGCATTTTAGGATCCTCCGTCGTACACCTATTGGGCAGGAGTCGTTAAACACTTACTAAAAGGCCAATCTGGCCTAAAAAAGTACTTTTCAGTAAGAGATATGAAATGTGTAACTTTGTGTAAAAGGTGGGTCACACCTGGTTGACCAGTTGTCTTGCCCTAGGGGTATGATGAATTCTGCCGCAGCATGAAGCATAGATTTAAAAGTAGGTTTCATTGGATAAGAGGAAACTTGCACAAGCAGGAGAAGGGTTGGATCCTCTTATCTGTCCTTGGAGAGGCATACGCCAGGGTCTGGGTGCTCTGGGCCTGCAATGCTGGTCTACGTACACCTATAGAAATGGCACCCCTGTGGCTTCTGTTATAGGACGAGCATATTGACTGAAAGCCACAGCGTGCCAGGTATACAACATGGATACAAAGAAGGCTCTGGAACTTCTGACTTCAAAGAACTTAAAATTTGTTGGAGAGTCAGGCAAGGGGGCAGTTATTAGGGCTGTGATGTAAGTGAGATGACAAAAGTAAGCACTGGGTTCTTGAAGTGCACAAGAAAGGCATCTGATTCGATTCTGTGCAGTGCAGGGAAGCTTCCTAAGAGAGATCGTCTTCAAAATGAATCTTTACCTCATCTATTTGAAGTCAGGGGACTGGACAAAATGACCTCTTTAGTCCTTCCATGGAGTTCTGTGACACTGTACATGGTGAATGAATCTCAAGAGAAGGAGGGCTTCAACTCAACTGCTAGACTTCCCTGACAAAGATAAGAGGAAAAAAAGGGCTGTGAAGAGCCATTAGAGAGATTTAGCTAAGGTGACCAACTCTTCAGGGGTTTGTTGGAGACTTTCTGGATTTTAAAATCCTAGACCAGGCAGTGCTGATAAAATTGTTAGCTGCTGCAGTAACTACACACTTGATTTTTATGGGATCTTTGACATTATCAGAGCTTCTAGAATTGAGGAGGTGACTCTATGCAGGTGTGAAATGGCCCTTGATCTGGAGAAGGGTATAGAATTGCAAGTCCTCCTGCAAACCTCCCTGGACTGCACATTTTCTATTCCACCTGTCACCTGTTTCTTCCTACAGAGTAGGAAAATAGCAGCCTTCTGTACCATCAGTCTTGAACTAGAGGTTGTTTCAAAGTCATCAGCCATGAAAGCGAAACTGTTTACACATCCTTTCTATGATGTCACCTTCAAACTTGTTGATTGAAAACGAAGGGAAAATATCATGACCTAAGTGAACACAGGAGGAGGGCAGGGGGATAGAACAAATGATATTTATGACCGACTGAGAATTTCAATCTCAGCAACTGAAATGGTGAACTTGGGATCACTGGAAATGGAAATAGTTGACTTAACAGATGGTAGGCGGCCCTTGTCAGAAAAGACTGTTCTGAGCATGAGCCTAACTGAGTAGTTTATATCTGTATAAATTAACATTTTTTAAAGCTGTGATATTCTCAGGAGAATTTTCAGGATAAACATTCAGAGTTTTCCAGGTGTCCTCAGTGGAAAACTTATCATTGAACAAAGGTTAATCTCACTAGTTTAAAAATTATACATTGGAAATTCAAATGGACCATGATCTGTCTTTAAAATGATGCAGAAATTTGAGAGCTGAAGATGTACTCTTTTTCTGGTTTTTACCATATTCTTCTATAAGTTCTTTTGTTTGAACAGCTCCTTGGGGCGAACATCTGCCTACTTGAAATCTTATTAGGAAAATAACTTCATTTAAATCTTCCCTCATAGCCCTCTCCTGCAAATTTCAGTGTATAGTCAAGCATGCTAGGGAAAATTGAAGCAATTAGGTATGTCTCAATTAAATATTTTTTTATTTTTAGGGATATGCCATAGTAATTTTTATGTATAACTACATGTTTAACACTGAATATCTGTCATTTTCTTCCTTAGATTCCTGAAGACTTGTCCAACTAAAGCTTATTTCATTCTGTATTGAGCCCAGTTGTTCCTGGGAATTGTAAAACTAAACATTGCTAATAAATGGGCATGCATACGTCCAAGTGTAGGGTTCACACAGCAGAAAAGAAACACTTTATTTCTAAGAGAAGAAAACCACATAAGGCAGAGAAACAAACAAGATCTGCTGTTGCTGGGCCAGTAACATGAGAAGGAAGAGAAATCCATAGCAGACTTGTGATACTTGTAGTTTTCCTAAGAATTCTTGGGGTCAACAAAGAATTAACTAGTAATGCTTGTTATCTGGGCATTGAATAAAATTCAAATGATCTCTCTATTTTTAATTTCAACAGAAACTATTTATCCATCATTAAAAATATTCAAACAGAATAGAAGGACATGAAATAAAATAAAATATCCCACCAGACCCAACTTTCATTGCTCAAAGGCATGATTTTTAAACTTGTCTGTTTTGGTTCTTCCAGTGGCTACCCCCATATGTCTAAATCAGGTAATTACAGCAATATTTCTTGCTGTACTTTAAAAAAAATTAACATACCGAGTAACTTCCCATTATGAAAGATGAAGAATTCAGCATACTTAAGCTTCTCTTTCCTTCTCCTCCCACTTCCCACGTTTTGTTATTTATGTTATAAAGTTTGGATCTTGTTTTTGTTACCTCTGTACCTCTAAATAATGTACTCAACTCTCTCTTCATCCATCAACTTTAGACAGTATCTCCAGACACCCATTAGGAGGAGAAGTAAGGCTTCATACATTCCTCCAGAGAAGAGTTCCACTACTTTTATACTGTCAGAGATTCTGTTATTTATATTCCATTCTCCTCAAATGAGGAGGGCCTGAACAACCCACAGGCTAGTACCTCCAGCCCTGCATTGGTGGATTATAACTTTTTTAAGGAGCACTTTCCCAATTTTAGCCTGAAGGTAGGTAAATATGACTGGTAGGGACCTGAGAAAGCAGGCGGAAGAAGGACTACAGGCAGGGTTGTTTCACAGACAGACCTTCAATTATCACCATATTTTGGCCTTACTTTTCATTCCCATTCTTTCACTTGCCAGTCTGGAGCTTTGAGCTTCTCCTGAGCTTACCATGAAGAGTATATTTTTTGATGCTCAATGTGGACTTTCCACATTCTTTTCTTATCTACAAATGTGATCTCATTAAAGTTCTGAAATTTTATCAAATTTTGAAAATTTATCAAACTCTGGCTGGTTCATAGACCCACTCATTCTCATTCGGTGATATTACGGATCCATTGCTTTTGTACTTCTTTGAGAGGAAATGGGGTGAAAAGTGTGTGCTTGGGCCACCATCTTGAATAGAAAAATCTCCCTCTTTCATTCTAATTCTTACTCTTTAGCCAAGGCATTTAATTCTCTTTTGTTTATGCAGAAATTGGAATGAATGCAGTTCTGGTCAGTCTCTGTTCAAAGACATGGAATGTCTTTCCAAGAAGTCTTCACCCCTTCTTAGTTTATCAGTTCTCATTGACTCAGTACAAAAACAGCTCTCCTATAGCCTTGCTTCCCACTACTTCCTCATGAACACTTTGCCCCAGTCAAACTGAATTGCTTACCATTTCCTCAAGATAACTTTAATTTCCTGTATTTTGCTTTTATTCTGCTGTTCTCTCCAACCTCCCCCCACGAACACACAATGCTTCCCTACTTCAAATAATCTTCCACTCTAAATGCAATCTAGCCTGCAGGAGCACAAGGCAAAGATCATCTGCTTCTATGAGCTTCCTCTGACTTCAGCCAGAGGTCCATGACTTTATTAAGTCTGCTTTCCATTGCCCCAGTGGAAAGGTGGGCACCAGGTGATCGATAATGACATGATTGTCTCACTGGATCTGTGGGATTTTAATTTGTGGAGGTGACTGAGTGATGACATGGGGAAGCTAATGCCACTGAAAGAAGATTTTGGTTACTCACATTTCCTGAGAGAAGGGGCCACACCATGTCACACAGGGCCAATGTGATCTCATAGAACATTATAGCAGAGAGGTTTGTACCTCTCTGTGAGATTTATGACATGAACGTTGAATTGTGGCATTTTATGCTGTGTCTCATCTTCCTTCACCAGTAGCCTCATGGAGGATAGAGTATATGTCTTAAGCATGTTGGGATTCTCTGCAACTCCTATAACAAGGGTTTGCAGATTTCTCACTGGAGGAAAATGCCTTCTTTTCTGCTCCCATACACTTGCTTAATTTCTTAGGATTCCTTACATATCATAAGCATTGTTTTCTCAACAATTTGTCTTAAGAATTCTTAGTATCACGTCACTTCTGTACTCAACAATGTTCCAGTTAGATGTTCTAGAGAAGTATAGGATGGTTGCGGGTTTCAGTGTGGGGTGACTTGCGGGTGATGAGAAGTGATTAAGAAATTAAAAAGACAACTTGAGAAACGTGGAGGAGAACTTCTAAAAGTAGGTGGGGCCATAGCTGAAAACTTTACCACTGTCCAGATTATCCCAACCCTGGAAACTCCATGTGCTAGTCAGTTCGGCTTGTTTATGCTGCAATTACGAAGAACTGTCGGTGACTTACACCTCACAGGTTTAGTTCTAACTCACTTTACATTCAGGTGCAGGTCAACCATGGCTCTGCTCTACGTGTTCTCTTCATTTCAGGGTTCAGGCTAAAAGACTCAGCTCACCTGGGGTATGCTGGTCTTGCGACAGTAGGAAAAGAGTAATGGAAGTGCTACATGATGGCTTTATAAGGTTCTGCTCTAAAGAAGCATCACCAATTTCCCTTACATTTCATTGCTAAAAGAATTTGCGTGGCCAAGCCTAATATTAAAGAAGTATTATCCTCCCAACTGGAAAAAATCATATAAACTACCTCACCCCAGAAAATAGATATTAGTGATAATAATAATAAATTACAAGTGAATAATAAAACCGACAAGTGGGCACCTCCATGGCCTGACACTAAGTAACATTTTACTTTCTCCTTAGACAGCCCTGCCAGGTAACTGGTAGGAAACATACTCAGAGAGGTTAGTTAGTTTATTAGCTTAATGTGACCCAGCTAGTTAGGTGGAGAACCAAAATTCTGAACCAGGTTTCCTGACACCTGGTAAGAAATAAATAAATTCCCTTGTAAGACCAAGGTACAGCCATCAGGACAATGCACAGTTATGCCAGCAACATGTAAAACTGTGCTCGCACAGCACCGCATTATTCCTAGTTTTGCTTCCAACGCTAGCTGAAGCTACCTTGGCAGCCTCCAACCTTCTAGCTTCTGATCTCTTACCATTGCCCACCCACGAGACCTGGGGCTTGTCATCATTTTAGTCTGACATCACCTTTTGGGGAGGCCTGTTCTTCTGACTCTTCTATCTTCTGTTGCTCTGAGTAACCCTCCAGGACCCAACCAGAAATCTCAAAATCTCCCTCCCGTACATGGTAATGGCACCAGCAAAACCCAAACACAGTCGAACCCTTAGGTGGCCTGTTTTGAAAGAGGTTTGGTAAAGTTAAGCTACTCTCAGTGACCCTCCATAGATATTCATACGTAGGGATCTTTCTGATAATTTATTATGAATAGAAATTGTTCCCCCTCAGTTTCAAGTTGTCATCTATTAGGCAGTCCTGGTATTTCATTTTAATGTATAAGAGATCACTTAGTGATATACTCTGATAATTCCTGAAATCTGTCACCTATCATAGAATAACATTGGCAGTCCTCCAGCACTTTGGTGTTTGGAGACACCAAACACAGTAAGTTAAGCAAAATGAGAAGACAGAGAAATACACAGCAGATGAAGGAACAAAATAAAAACCCACCAGACCAAACAAATGAAGAGGAAATAGGCAGTCTACCTGAAAAAGAATTCAGAGTAATGATAGTGAACATGATCCAAAATCTTGGAAATAGAATGGAGAAAATAAAAGAAACATTTAACAAGGAACTGGAAGAACTGCAAACAAACAATGATGAACAACACAATAAATGAATTTTAAAATTCTCCAGAAGGAAGCAACAGCAGATTAACTGAGGCAGAAGAACAGATAAGTGACCTGGAAGACAAAATAGAGCAGAATAAGAAAAAAGAATGAAAAGAATTGAGGACAGTCTCAGAGACCTCTGGGACAACACTAAATGCACCAACATTCGAATTATAGGGGTCCCAGAAGAAGAAGAGAAAAAGAAAGGATCTGAGAAAATAGTTCAAGAGATTACAGTTGAGAACTTCCCTAATATGGGAAAAGAAACAATCAATCAAGTCCAGGAAGCACAGAGAGTCCCATACAGGATAAATCCAAGGAGAAACATGCCAAGACACATATTAATCAAACTATCAAAAATTAAATACAAAGAAAACATATTAAAAGCAGCAAGGGAAAAACAACAAATAACACACAAGGGAATCCCCATAAGGTTAACAGCTGATCTTTCAGCAGAAACTTTGCAAGCCAGAAGGGTGTGGCAGGACATATATAAAGTGATGAAAGGGAAAAACCTACAACCAAGGTTACTCTACCCTGCAAAGATCTTATTCAGATTCAACGAAGAAATTAAAACATTTACAGACAAGCAAAAGCTAAGAGAATTCAGCACAACCAAACCAGCTTTACAACAAATTCTAAAGTAACTTCTCTAGGCAGGAAAAACAAGAGAAGGAAAGGACTTATAATAACAAACCCAAACTATTAAGGGAATGGTAATAGGAACATACATATGGATAATTACCTTAAATGAAAATGGATTAAATGCTGCAACCAAAAGACATAGACCAGGTGAATGGATACAAAAACAAGACTGGTATATATGCTGTGTACAAGAGACCCACTTCAGACCTAGGGACACAAACAGACTGAAAGTGAGGGGATGGAAAAAGATATTCCATGCAAATGAAAATCAAAAGAAAGCTGGGGCTTCCCTGGTCGCGCAGTGGTTGAAAGTCTGCCTGCCGATGCAGGGAACACGGGTTCGTGCCCCGGTCTGGGAAGATCCTACATGCCGTGGAGCGGTTGGGCCCGTGAACCATGGCCACTGAGCCTGCGTGTCCAGAGCCTGTGCTCCACAATGGGAGAGGCCACAACAGTGAGAGGCCTGCGTACTGCAAAAAAAAAAAAAAAAGCTGGAGTAGCAATTCTCATATCAGGTAAAATAAACACTTTAAAATAAAGACTACTTCAAGAGACAAAGAAGAACACTACATAATGATCAAGGGATCAATCCAAGAAGAAGATATAACAATTGTAAATATTTATGTACCCAATATAGGAGCACCTCAATACATAAGGCAAATACTAACAGCCATAAAAGGGGAAATCGACAGTAACACAATAATAGCAGGGGAGTTTAACATCCCACTTTCACCAATGGACATATCATCCAAAATGAAAATAAATAAGGAAACACAAGCTTTAAATGATACATCAAACAAAGTGGACTTAATTGATAGTTATAGGACATTCCATCTAAAAACAACAGAATAAACTTTCTTCTCAAGTGCCCATGGAACATTTTCCAGGATAGATCATATGTTGGGTCACAAATCAAGCCTTGGTAAATTTAAGAAAATTGAAATAGTATCAAGTATCTTTTCTGACCCAAATGCTATGAGACAAGATATCAATTACAGGAAAAAATCTGTAAAAAATACAAACACATGGAGGCTAAACAATACACTACTAAAAAACCAAGAGATCACTGAAGAAATCAAACAGGAAGTCAAAAAATACCTAGAAACAAAAGACAATGGAAACATGACAACCGAAACACTATGGGGTGCAGCAAAAGCAGTCCTAAGAGGGAAGTTTATAGCGATACAATCCTACCTCAAGAAACAAGAAACAGCTCAGATAAACAAATGAACTTTACACCTAAAGCAATTAGAGAAAGAAGAACAAAAAAACCCCAAAGTTAGCAGAAGGAAAGAAATCATAAAGATCAGATCAGAAATAAATGAAAAAGAAATGAAGGAAACAATAGAAAAGATAAATAAAACTAAAAGCTGGTTCTTTGAGAAGATAAACTAAATTGATAAACCATTAGCCAGACTCATCAAGAAATCAAGGGAGAAGACTCAATCAATAGAATTAGAAATGAAAAAGAAGTAACAACTGACACTGCAGAAATACAAAGGATCATGAGAGATTACTACAAGCAACTATATGCCAATAAAATGGAAAACCTGGTAGAAATGGACAAATTAACAAAGTTAACAAGACACATATGGTCAACTTTGATAAAGGAGGCAAGAATATACAATGGAGAAAAGACAGCCTCTTCAATAAGTGGTGCTGGGAAAACTGGACAGCTGCATGTAAAAGAATGAAATTAGAACACTCCCTAACACCATACACAAAAATAAACTCAAAATGGATTAAAGACTGTGTGTGGGTTTATCTCCGGGCTTCTATCCTGTTCCACTGATCTATATTTCTGTTTTTGTGCCACTACCATACTGTCTTGATAACTGTAGCTTAGTAATTTAGTCTGAAGTCAGGGAGCCTGATTCCTCCAGCTCCGTTTTTCTTTCTCAAAATTGCTTTGGCTATTCAGGGTCTTTTGTGTTTCCATACAAAGCTTGAAAATTTTTGTTCTAGTTCTGTGAAAAATGCCTTTGGTAGTTTGATAGGGATTGCATTGAATCTGTAGAGAGATTTGGGTAGTAGAGTCATTTTCACAATGTTGATTCTTCCAATCCAAGAACGTGGTATATCTCTCCATCTGTTTGTATCATCTTTAATTTCTTTCTTCAGTGTCTTATAGTTTTCTGCATTCAGGTCTTTTGGCTCCTCAGGTAGGTTTATTCCTAGGTATTTTATTCTTTTTGTTGCAATGGTAAATGGGAGTGTTTCCTTAATTTCACTTTCAGATATTTCATCCTTAGTGTATAGGAATGCAAGAGATTTCTGTGCATTAATTTTGTATCCTGCTACTTTACCAAATTCATTGATTAGCTCTAGTAGTTTTCTGGTAGCACCTTTAGGATTCTCTATGTATAGTATCATGTCATCTGCAAAAAGTGACAGTTTTACTTCTTCTTTTCCGATTTGTATTCCTTTTATTTCTTTTTCTTCTCTGATTGTTGTGGCTAAAACTTCCAAAGCTATGTTGAATAAGAGTGGTGAGAGTGGGAAACCTTGTCTTGTTCCTGATCTTAGTGGAAATGGCTTCAGGTTTTCACCATTGAGAATGATGTTGGCTGTGGTTTTGGTACATATGGCCTTTACTACGTTGAGGTTAGTTTCCTGTATGCCTACTTTCTGGAGGGGTTTTATCATAAATAGGAATTGAATTTTGTCAAAAGCTTTTTCTGCATCTATTGAGATGATCATATGTTTTTTTATCCTTCAGCTTGTTAATATGGTGTAACACATTTATTGATTTGTGTATATTGAAGAATTCTTGCATTCCTGGGATAAACCCCACTTGGTCATGATTTATGATCCCTTTAATGTGCTGTTGGATTCTGTTGGCTCGTATTTTGTTGAGGATTTTTGCCTCTATGTTCATCAGTGACATTGGCCTGTAGTTTTCTTTTTTTGTGACATCCTTGTCTGGTTTGGGTATCAGGGTGATTGTGGCCTCGTAGAATGAGTTTAGAAGTGTTCCTTCCTCTGCTATATTTTGGAAGAGTTTGAGAAGGATACGTGTTAGCTCTTCTCTAAATGTTGGATAGAGTTCACGTGTGGAGCCATCTGGTCCTGGGCTTTTGTTTGTTGGAAGATTTTAAATTACAGTTTCAATTTCAGTGCTTGTGATTGGTCTGTGTATATTTTCTGTTTCTTCCTGGTTCAGTCTCGGAATGTTGTGCTTTTCTAAGAATTTGTCCATTTCTACCAGGTTTTCCATTTTATTGGCATATAGTTGCTTGTAGTAATCTCTCATGATCCTTTGTATTTCTGCAGTGTCAATTGTTACTTCTTCTTTTTCATTTCTAATTCTATTGATTTGAGTCTTCTCCCTTGATTTCTTGATGAGTCTGGCTAATGGTTTATCAATTTAGTTTATCTTCTCAAAGAACCAGCTTTTAGTTTTATCTTTGCTATTGTTTCCTTCATTTCTTTTTCATTTATTTCTGATCTGATCTTTATGATTTCTTTTCTTCTGCTAACTTTGGGGGTTTTTTGTTCTTCTTTCTCTAATTGCTTTAGGTGTAAATTTCATTTGTGTATTTGCGATGTTTCTTGTTTCTTGAAGTAGGATTGTATCGCTATAAACTTCCCTCTTAGAACTGCTTTTGCTGCATCCCATAGTGTTTGGGTCGTCGTGTTTTCATTGTCATTTGTTTCTAGGTATTTTTTGATTTCCTGTTTGATTTCTTCAGTGATCTCTTGGTTATTTAGTAGTGTATTGTTTAGCCTCCATGTGTTTGTATTTTTTACACATTTTTTCCCTGTAATTGATATCTAGTGTCATAGCACTGTGGTCAGAAAAGATACTTGATATGTTTTCAGTTTTCTTAAATTTACCAAGCCTTGATTTGTGTCCCAAGATATGATCCATCCTGGAGAATGTTCCATGAGCACTTGAGAAGAAAGTGTATTCTGTTCTTTTTGTATGGAATGTCCTATAAATATGAATTAAGTCCATCTTTCTTATTGTATCATTTAAAGCTTGTGTTTCCTTATTTATTTTAATTATGGACGATCTGTCCATTGGTGAAAGTGGGGTGTTAAAGTCCCCTACTATGATTGTGTTACTGTTGATTTCCGCTTTTATGGCTTTTAGCATTTGCCTTATGTATTGAGGTCGATTTCCCCTTTTATGGCTTTTGGCATTTGCCTTGTGTATTGAGGTGGTTCTATGTTGGGTGCATAAATATTTATAATTGTTATATCTTCTTCTTGGATTGATCCCTTGATCATTATGTAGTGTCCTTCTTTGTCTCTTGAAATAGTCTTTAAAGTCTATTTTGTCTGATATGAGAATTGCTACACCAGCTTTCTTTTGTTTTTCATTTGCATGGGATATCTTTTTCCAACCCCTCATTTTCAGTCTGTATGTTTCCCTATGTCTGAAGTGGGTTTCTTGTAGATAGCCTATATATGGGTCTTTTTTTGTATCTATTCAGCCAGTCTGTGTCTTTTGGTTGGAGCATTTAATCCATTTTCATTTAATGTAATTATCGATATGTATGTTCCTGTTAGCATTTTCTTAATTGTTTTGGGTTTGTTATTTTAGGTCTTTTCCTTCTCTTGTATTTCTTGCCTAGAGAAGTCCCTTTAGCATTTGTTGTAAAGCTGGTTTGCTGGTGCTGAATTCTCTTAGCTTTTGCTTGTCTGTAAAGGTTTTAATTTCTCTGTCAAATCTGAATGAGATCCTTGCTGGGTAGAGGAATCTTCGTTGTAGGTTTTTCCCCTTCATCGCTTTAAATATGTCCTGCCACTCCCTTCTGGCTTGCAGAGTTTCTGCTGAAAGATCAGCTGTTAACCTTATGGGGATTCCCTTGTATGTTATTTGTTGTTTTTCCCTTGCTGCTTTTAATATTTTTTCTTTGTATTTAATTTTTGCTAGTTTAATATGTGTCTTGGTGTGTTTCTCCTTGGATTTATCCTGTATGGGACTCACTGTGCTTCCTGGACTTGACTATTTCCTTTCCCATATTAGGGAAGTTTTCAACCATAATCTCTTCAAATATTTTCTCAGTCCCTTTTTTTCTCTGTTCTTCTAGTATTCCTGTAATTTGAATGTTGGTATGTTTAATGTTGTTCCAGAGGTCTCTGAGACTGTCCTAAATTCTTTTCAATTTTTTTTTCTTTATTCTGGTCTGCAGTAGTTATTTCCACTATTTTATCTTCGAGATCACTTATCCACTCTTCTGCCTCAGTTATTCTGCTTTTGATTTCTTCTGCAGAATTTTTTATTTCATTCATTGTGTTCATCATTGTTTGTTTGCTCTTTAGTTCTTCTAGGTCTTTGTTAAACTAAATGTTTCTTGTAGTTTCTCCATTCTATTTCCAAGATTTCGGATCATCTTTACTATGATTACTCTCAGTTCTTTTTCAGGTAGACTGCCTATTTGCTCTTCATTTTTTGGTCTCGTGGGTTTTTACCTTGCTCCTTCACCTGCTGTGTATTTCTCTGTCTTCTCATTTTGCTTAACTTACTGTGTTTGGTGTCTCCTTTCTGCTGGCTGCAGGTTCGTAGTTCCTGTTTTTTTTTTTGGTGTCTGCCCCCAGTGCATAAGGTTGGTTCAGTGGGTTGTGTAGGCTTCCTGGTGGAGAGGACTGTTGCCTGTGTTCTGGTGGATGATGCTGGATCTTGTGTTTCTGGTGGGCAGGACGGCGTCTGGTGGTATGTTTTGGGGTGTCTCTGACTTTACTATGGTTTTAGGCAGCCTCTCTGCTAATGGGTGTGTTTGTGTTCTTCTCTTGCTAGTTGTTTGGTATAGAGGGTCCAGCCCTGTAGCTTGCTGGTCATTGAGTGGACCTGGATCTCAGCAGTGAGATGGAGATCTCTGGGAGATCTTTTGCTGTTTGATATATGTGGGGTCAGGAGTTCTTTGGTGGACCAGTGTCCTGAACTCGGCTCTCCCACCTCAAAGGCTCAGGCCTGACACCCGGTCGGAGCACCAAGGCCCTGTCAGCCACTCAGCTGAGAAGAAAAGGGGTAAAAAAGAAAGAAAGAAAGAAAAAAATAAAGTTATTAAAATAAAAAAAAATTATTAAAAGTAAAAATATTAAAAAATAATAACAAAAAAAAGAAAGCAGAGAGCCACCAAACCAAAAAACAAATCCAGTGATAACAAATGCTAAAAACTATACAAAAAAATAAATAAATAAATAAATAAATGGACAGACTGAACCCTAGGCAAAATGGTATAACAAAGCTATACAGACAAAATCACACAAAGAAGTATACATATACACACTCACAAAAAGAGAAAAAGAAAAAATGTATATATATTTATGTAAATACTAAACTAAAATAAATGTAAAACCAGAAACAAATTAGATGCAGAAAGCAAACCCCAAGTCTACAGTTGCTCCCAAGGTCCACTGCCTCAATTTTTGAATGATTCATTGTCTATTCAGGTATTCCACAGATGCAGGTACATCAAGTTGACTGTGGAGATTTAATCCGCTGCTCCTGAGGCTGCTGGGAGAGATTTCCCTTTCTCTTCTTTGTTTGCACAGCTACCAGGGTTCAGCTTTGATTTGGCCCCGCCTCTGTTTTAGGTCGCTGGAGAGCGTCTGTTCTTTGCTCAGACAGGACAGGGTTAAAGGAGCAGCTATTAGGGGGCTCTGGCTCACTCAGGCCAGGGGAAGGGAGGAGTACTGAGTGCGGGGCAAGCCTGCAGTGGCAGAGGCCGGCGTGACTTTGCAAGAGCCTGAGGTGCACCGTGCGTTCTCCCGGGGAAGTTGTCCCTGGATCACTGGACCCTGGCAGTGGCGGGCTGCACAGGCTCCCAGGAGGGGAGGTGTGGATAGTGACCTGTGCTTGCACACAGGATTCTTGGTGGCTGCAGGAGCAGCCTTAGTGTCTAATGCTCGCCTCTGTTGTCCGAGCTGATAGCCACAGCCTGTGCCCATCTCTGGAACTCCTTTAAGCAGCGCTCTTAATCCCCTCTCCTTGCACCCCGAAAACCCCTGCCTCTTAGGTCTGGACTTTTTCCCAGACTACCTCCCAGGTAGCTGTGGCTCACTAGCCCCCTTCAGGCTGTGTTCACACAGCCAACCCCAGTCCTCTCCCTGGGATCTGACCTCCAAAGCCCGAGCCTCAGCTCCCATTTTCCTTTGGGGAAGTCTGAGGTCTTCTGCCAGCGTTCAGTAGGTGTTCTGTAGGAGTTGTTCCACGTGTAGTTGTATTTTTGACGTATTTGTGGGGAGAAAGGTCATCTCCAGGTCTTACTCCTCCGCCATCTTGAAGGTCCCTCCAGAAGCAATATTGTAACAAATATAAAGACTAAAAATGGTCCACATCAAAAAAAAAAAATCTTAAAGAAAAAAGCACAGTGGGGATCAGAGCTGAGGCACAAAATGGTTCTGCAGATAATCTGTAATGAGTTTAAATGCATTCTTTCTTCCGTATGTCAGCAAGCAGAGTTGGTTTGCTTAGAGTTCACTTTAACTCTGGTTTTACATCAAAAATGGAACATCACTTTGTAATCATTAAGCGTTTTGCTTCGATATTAAATATTGAAGTTCATCTGACTGCTAAGCCCATAATTAAGAGGGGAAGGAAGGCTGTAATATTACAGATGTTTTCCCATTTGATAATCGTGTGGTGAAAGCAGTCATGAATAGAAATATTGTAGTTGTTCAGAATAGATAGGGACTCCTGAGGAGACTCAGAGACAGTAAATAAAACCACTGGAGGCATGTGATTGCAATGCCAAAGGAGAGAGGAAAAGGCCCACGTGTGTGCAGGGACTTGGAGTAGCAGAGGAAAGGTAGCACAGGGTTCCCCGTAAGGATGCTGACAACGGGCAGCAAAGGCTGGATGCAGAGCCTGTCCAGGATTCAGTCCTTACTGCTTGGAGGCCCTAGGCATGCTGTTCAGAGCTTCACTCTTCTCACCTGTAAAATAAGGAAAAGAATGTCTGCCGTGGACTGATCTGAGAATTAAAGGGGGTACTGGCTGTAAAGTGTTTCGCCCTTGATACTTGGAGCTATCATCATCCCCTAGTTTATAAACTCCATGAGAACCTGGATCTTGTCTGACTTATTCACTGCAATATCTTTGGTCCAAGAATGGTTTCTGGCTTATAATGGACCCACAACAAACTGTTATTGAAATAATAAATTAAAAAGACAATAGGGTTTCCCTAGTGGTGCAGCGGTTAGAAATCTCCCTGCCAGTGCAGGGGACATGGGTTCGAGCCCTGGTCCGGGAAGATCCTACATGCTGCGGAGCAACTAAGCCCATGTGCCACAAGTACTGAACCTGTGCTCTAGAGCCCACAAGCCACAACTGCTGAGCCCACGTGCCACAACTACTGAAGCCCCCGTGCCTAGAGCCTGTGCTCCGCAACAAGAGAAACCACTGCAATGAGAAGCCCGTGCACCTCAATGAAGAGTAGCCCCTGCTCGCTGCAACTAGAGAAAGCCCAAGCACAGCAATGAAGACCCAACACAGCCAAAAATAAATAAATAAGTAAATAAATTGATTTTTAAGAAGACAATAATAAATGAATAGAAATGAGAAACTTGACATAAAACAGTGTATCAAAGAAATTGGTTTATGAGAAAATTAAGAGAATTCTGGTTAGATGATAGGAAACATGTATTTGAAAAGGTAAACTCCAGGGCAGGGCAGACAGACGTTTCAAACGACCTTACAGAATTAGCAGAAAGAAGGGTTTTGAAGGAAAGTAAAATTTCTGTATATTCTCAGGAAATGGTTTCAGTATTAACTTTATTAGTCTATTGAGTGATGTTCCACAGTGAAGGTAAGGAGCCACTCTCACGAGAGAACAGTTAAAGTTGTCGGGGTATATAACAAAGCAACACTGCCCTGGGCTAGACAACACGACTGCACCAGATTGCTTTTTGTTTCTGACTCCGGTTCTCTGACAGCCAATAGACAAAAAAAAAAACCCAGTAGACTCTTCTCCCTAGAGCCCCAGAAAAGTAGAATCTTAAAGTTTTCAGCCCTGTGCCTACATATGCTTGTTTGAAAGCCTGACATAGTTAAGTCTCATGGTGATTGTTTGTACAGTTAAGAGTTGGCTGCTTTTGGAAAAGCCCCCAAGGTTTTGCTGCTGGCTCTGTAGTCTGACCCCTTAAGGTGCCCTGAACAATCGTCTTTATGATTTGACTGTTCTAGTCTCTTAAGACAATGTGTTAACGTTTTAGAGGAATGGGCAGGAGTTAAACAACTCCAAACCAACCTAAGGAGAAGTTGTGGCATTTTAAGCTATTGCAAACCAAATATGAGATGTAAAAACATGGTTGAAGGTATTCAGGTCAACACTGAGCTTTGAATAGGGTTAGAGGATGCACGTTTCCACCAAGTTTTCAATAAGAGGGGTAATATTTAATTATGATCAAAGTCAAAGTGCCATGACATTCTAGGATATCTGCAAACAGCTTTTTGACAGCTATTCATAGTATTACTCAGCGCACATTCTGTATTAGGTTATATAGAGCTTAAGGCAAAGTAAAGTGAAAGTACTTGCATTTTGCTGAAAAATGAGTCACTAAAGGCTCCAGAATTTGGAGTCTAGACGGAGTGAGTGAATAAGCCAGGCAACAGAAGGGCTAGTCATCACAATTGGTCCCGACAGCTTTGCCCACGCCAGTCTGCACTGCTGAGCCAGGCCATCGGTGTGACTAGCTCAGATGGGCAGCTGCCCTTGTTTCTTCAGGAAGGGCCTTTCTTGGCTTCATGCGCCTGCAGTGAAAGCTCCAGAAGAAGGAATGGAGAGTAAGCAGCATAGCAACATTCTGACATGACAACACGTTGAATGGTGATGCTGTGGGGGCAGGACTGAGGGACAGACGTCACGTAGCTCCAGAATTTGCTTGGTGAGTTTTTAGTAAGAACTGATCTGTTCACAGGTCAACTGGCAATTATTCATTTCACGGTCACCCCAAGCTTGCTGGGGACCCACAGTGTCTCTCCCAGTGCAAAAGAGCCTCTCTCCCGAGCAAGTCATGCTACATCTCAAAGGGAAGACGAATTCTTGTCGTAGGAATATAATACCTCCTTACAGGGGCTGAGAGAAACGCAGTTCTCTCCAAGTTCCTGTCAATTAGGAGGCTCACCCTTAGAAGCAGGAGGCAGGGCTGGGTCTGGTTTTGCTCACTGGGCCCCCCTGTGTAGCAGTGATGTTCTGTTGCTTCATTGTGTTGAATACTTGGGATGAGTAATACCTAGTCTCTCCAACAGATATTCTTTGGAGAAGATGATTTCTTAAATGAAGCTACATTTCACTTAAAGTTCCTTCATTAAGCCTTTTTTTTTTTTTTGCGGGCCTCTCACTGCTGTGGCCTCTCCCGTTGCGTAGTGCAGGCTCAGCGGCCATGGCTCACGGTCCCAGCCACTCCGCGGCATGTGGGATCCTCCCGGACCGGGGCACGAACCCACGTCCCCTGCGTCAGCAGGCGGACTCTCAACCACTGCGCCACCAGGGAAGCCCCTCATTAAGCCATTTTTAAAAGCAAATGCCAAATTGAGTGCTTATTCTGGCTTGATTTTATAAGGTTTATTTTCATTCTACATGAGTTTCCTCATCAATAAAAAAAAATGTATAAACACTGCTCCTCCCAATCTTTTGATCATGTATCAAAGACACAAGAAAGCAAAAATAATCCACAGTTGACCAATAAACCTGGCAGGGGACTGCACAGTTAGAAGCCCCCCCGTGGCTCCAAGGCTGGGGCTGGTAGGAGAACCTGCAGGTGGCAGGTGGGGTGGTGTTGCTGATCCAGGCTGCAGCCCTGAGTTCACTTTTCCTCTTGAGCATCTTGCTGCTGCTCTGGCTGTTGCTGGCTAGGCTCTCTTTGAGGTACCCCAGCTCTTACCTCACTGTTCTTCTCTGAGTAAGATGGTTAGAACTTTCCTCTAGGCTTTATCAAATACTGAAAAGAGGACAATGAAGAAACAAAAGACACGTGTGCTCAGGACATGTGTGCTCAGGACATGGTTAATAAGGGTGCTTTCATTTTATACTAAATAGATCACCCACACAATGAGAATGAGAGGCTGGAGGTTTGGGGAGAGCATGGATGTGGGCGGGAGGTACAACCCATCCTAGAGAGAAGGCAGTTCCTGGAGGATTCTAAGAAAACCTAGTTGCTGATTCAAAACCAGGGGCTCTTGGTACATGATGACTTCCTCTTCAGGGCCTTTCCTGCTGTCTCCTGGGATGGAATTGTGCCTCAAAGCTTAGCCCTTTTTTCCGGGCCCTTCCTGACTGCCAGGCCTGCTCCTCAGGCATCCGGGATGCTCTCTCATCCACCTGCTGATCTGGGTGCGAGCTCCTGGCTCCAGCTGGCCCCTCATCTTTCTCCAGGGCCCTGCAGCCCCCTAAGGTGCTGAACTGCAGCATTCTAACCAGGCACCCGGGAGAGGCTTCGCCTTTCCCACCCCTGCTCCCAGCTGATGTTCTCTACCTCTCTACCTGTGGTGGGAGTTAGAAGCTAGCTAGATTTCAACTCACAGTCGTTTTTGGTCCAAGGACTGTCAGGTTGGACACCTGAGGAGTTGGAGGCATGATGCTTGGTTCTGTTTCTTTCCCTTTCCATTGCCAGGTAGGAGGAAAAAAGGCTTTGCCAATGGGTGTCTGCATCTGCTTCTTCCCACCCTTGGATTTCTTCAGTGGCTTTTAGAGGAATAAGTAGGAGCTTTAGCAAATTTAACTTTAATAAAACTCACTTATTAAACATCTTTCATCCTCAAAGTGGTATTCTAGGCCCTGGACGTGGGGAAGCAGGGGTGGGGGCCCCAGGGATTGGGGAATTCCTAGCCTCACTGGTTCCTGAGCTCACCATACTGGCTTAGAGAAGGACTGAATATTAATCTTTTAATTTAATGCAGAAAGGTCAGACGCTTTTAATGAGTTAAATATTTTCATAAATAAAGAAGCTTATATATTTGTCTAAACGGAAGTCATGCTCAGATGTACAGATTTGTATGTGTCCTGAATAATCAATCCCAAATTACCAGCCACCTGTGCGTGCAGATGACGGTCATCATCCAGGCCTACTCTTCCTTCCATCAGAGCCCCTGGCATTACTATGGGGGCCAGGGAAAGTACATCCAAGCTTTTCTTTTTTTAAGACACCTGTAATTTCAGAAATAAAGAAGCCATACATGGCAAATAAAATATGAAAAGATGCCCTACATCATATGTCACCAAGGAATTGCAAATTAAGACAATGAGATTTTACTACATACCTGTTAGAATGATGAAAATCAGAACACTGACAACACCAGATGACGGTGAGGATGTGGAGCAACAGGAACTCTCATTCATGGCTGATGGGAATGCAAAATGGTGTGGCCACTTTGGAGGACAGTTTGACAGTTTCTCATAAAACTAAACATACTCTTACCATTCAATCCAGAAATTGAACTCCTTGCTATTTACCCAAAGGAGTTGAAAACGTATGTCCACACAAAAGCCTACACATGGATGTTTATAGAAGCTTTATTCATAATCAACAAAACTTGGAAGCAACCAAATCGCCTTTAAGTAGGTGAATGGATAAACTGTGGTACATCCAGGTAATGGAATATTATTCAGTGATGAAAAGAAATGATCTATCAAGTGATGAGGAATCTTAAGTGCATGTTACTAACTGAAAGAATCCAATCTGAAAAGGCTACATACTGTACGCTTCCAATTGTATGACATTCTGGAAAAGACAAAATTACGGAGACAGTAAAAAGATTAGTGGTTGCCATGGGTGGGGAAAAGGAGAGAGGAATAGACAGAGCACAGAAGATTTTAAGGAAGTGAAAATACTCTGTATCGTGTTTTAATGATGAATGTATGTGATTATACATTTGCCCAAATCCATAGAATGTATAATGCCAAGAGCGAACTCTAATGTAACCTGTGGACTTTGGGTGATTATGATGTGTCAGTGTAGGTTCATCCTTGGTAAAAAATGTACAAATACAGTGACTGATGTTGATAATGGGGGAAGCTATGCATATGTGGGAGCAGGGGGTATGTGGGCAATCTTTTTACTTTCCTCTCAATTTTATTCGTCTTTTGAGACTATTTTCAGCAGGTCTACACTTATGGGAGGGTGATGGTGTGTGATTGGGCAGTCCCACATTTACGTGGATTATTTGGGCAGATCATGTTCAAACCAAGCATCTAAGAGAGCAGCTCTGAGCAGGGGCAGATCCTGTGGATCCCAGAGAGGTCTGGGGGGGAGAGCAGGTCCTGAGTGGGGTGATATGTGGGCAGCCTGCTGATGAGGTCTTTTAGGAGGAACACGGAGAGGTAGGAAAGGGCTGAAGAAAGGCAAGTTAAATGAGGCTAAAGCCAAATTTGTCCTGTTTCAAAAGTTGTTGGGAGATGGCTCTGACCCAGGAAAACCAGAGGAAGTTGATTTTCTCTTTTTGTTTTTCTTCCTTTCACCCAAATAACCCCCAGAAGTAGGATTCAACTACATTATGGGTTAAATAGGCACTGTAAAATTGGTCTGGGGCTTGATCACCATGTGGGATTTTGTTCTCAGGGGAAATAAATTCCAACTTCCAAATGACTGACTTAAAGAGGCCACTTTTAAAAGTAGCAGGTTGCTTACTCCTACATTCACTTTTTTTGTGTGTGTGGTACGTGGGCCTCTCACTGTTGTGGCCTCTCCCGTTGCGGAGCACAGGCTCCGGACGCGCAGGCTCAGCGGCCATGGCTCACGGGCCCAGCCGCTCCGCGGCATGTGGGATCTTCCCGGACCAGGGCACGAACCTGTGTCCCCTGCATCGGCAGGCGGACTCTTAACCACTGCGCTACCAGGGAAGCCCCTACATTCACTTTTAAATGAACCTGTAACTAAATATTAAGCTTTCCAATTGTGAGAGTTTGTGATTTTGATCATTCTAGACTCTTGACTTCATTAAATAAATTTTTCACTCTTTCTGATTTCTTGGTGCCAAGCTCTGAATACACTGTATATACTGACATTTCTAAGTTGACTTTTAAGAAAAGCTCTATGTTTTACCAAAATCATAAAGTATCTATATTAAAAAAAAAAAACCCTGAATAACCAGTATAGAGATAATATGGTTATAGATAATATGGTTATAGAGAACCAAAGAACAGATTAACTTTTCATTAGAGCTAGAAATAAACTTAAGCTAAAATGTTAGTTGTCAGTGTGGTCTGATTTGAGGAGCCCACAAAACTTCAGTGGGCCAGGTCTCTCCTGCCTTCTCGAAGCACACGATGGAGATTACATCATCTTGATTTCATTCTCAGGTTCGGGTGCTTCACTGCCAAAGGATTCTTATATGGCGCTGGAGGGAAAACTGAGTTTACCCTTTAGTATAACGTGGCCAGCAGTGCCTGTCCTACTAACTTAGGATGAAATGAGATGATGTATGTGAGCACATGTTGTATGTTTAAAGTATTTTTAAAGCTCACATATCTGTAGGGAGCAAATAATTAAACAGCAAAATCCAGCCGCCTTACATAGGGGAAATTTCTTATAGTGTGACATGAGAAATAACAGTGATAATAACTTCCAGGCAATAGAATGAGTTTTGTTTTATTCTGTTTTGTCTTTGCTTTTATTTTGTTTTGCTTTATTATTTTTTTTGTAGCTCTCAGCCTGAAGTTATTTTCTGTCCCCTAAAGGGTATGCTTATATATGTGTGTGTGTGTGTGTGTGTGTGTGTGTGTGTATATATACAATTTGCAAGAAAACAGAGCCTAAAATAAAGATTATGTGCCAGCACTTTATTAAAGACTGAATCCTAGGAATGTAGGAGTGAGAAAGGAAGTGGGGTGAGGTGGGGAAGGAGAGTGAGCAAATAGAAGGGAGCATGTTCTTGAGATGCCTGCACTTCATGATGAACTGCGTGCTTGGTGCCCCAGAAAGCTTTGGAGGATGCATGCTGCTACTGCATCTCTCAAGACTCTCTCTGGAGGGAGAATAGAATTATTTTACTGACTTCCATCTCCTATCGGGTGAAACTTACCTCTGTGGTACATTCGCCCACTTCCTTCCTCAGTTACACATCTGTACAATACACACTGAGCAGCCACAGGGAAGTGCCAGGGAACTTGCAAGGCTTGGGTGTAAGGTTAGACACCCACACGACCAGAGACATGCAGCCCAGGGCCCTGGGTCTGTAGAATATGTAGCAGCAGCAAGCAGGCCCCGTGACTGTAAGCAACACCGATGCGCGTGTGTGGGTCTAGGGTGATGCGTAAACCATACACTATAAAACACAGCATTGACGAAGTCGCCTTCGATCATTCCTGCTGCCACTTTTGCTGAGTGCACTTCTGAGGAGGGAGGACATTTTTGGTTCTCACACGGCAGAGCTGTGTAGCAGCTGACAGTAATGGAGATAATTAGAGGTATGGAGTTGATCACAACTTGACCTATAATGAGCAGCTTGAGTAGTTGTGACAGAGAGAGTAAGATCTTTCTGTAAAGCAATATTTCAGATATCATACAAGGCAGCAACTTGATAGAGATGAGTGTGACAGGGACAAGAACGCAGGAAACAAGATGAGTCACTGATTCAGAGAAAGACCCCAAAGAGCAAGAAAAGCTGGTTCTAGTGCCAGTGAAGCTTCATCAGGCCTTAGCATCACAAGTTACTGAAATGTATCGATTTTTTAGTATCTATATATAATGTATGTTTTTACTCATGCAACAGGTATTTATTGAGAGCCTACTAGAGGCTGGGCTCTATTCCAGGCTTTGCCCACTCAGCAGTTTCTGCCCTCTTGGCACTTAGATTCCAGTGCAGGAAGACAGACAGTAGCGTGTCAGAAGGTGGTGAGTGTCGTGAAGAGAAATAAAGCAGGACAAGAGGGAGGGTGTGTGTGGTGGAGAGGCAGGAGCTGCTATTGCTATAGAACAGTCAAAGCCTCTGTGTTAAGGCAACATCCCAGCAGAGACCGATACGTGTATATTTAGTATTGTCATCCAGATATTCTCAATTTTACTGCCATCATAAATGTCTGAACAGAAGAAACTCTTTATGTTATTATCCAAAAGAGATAGCTGAAAATGGTAGAACCCACTGGCAACTGCACTCAAGATCCTGCTTTCTATGACCCAGTAATAGTAACTATTCAGAAAATCATCTGGGAAGGTAGGAAGGACTTGCCCATGGACGGTTGTGACACACAGCAAAGTGTAGCTGCCAGATGGGGCCCAGAGGGACAGGACACCAGTCAAGTATGGTTTAAGGTTGAGTTGGGAGAGAAGAAAAGTCCCATCCGTGGTTGATAGCTATAGGCCTGAGGACTTGTTTTGAGGATGTTTTATTTGGCCTAAGGATACTTAACATTTATCAACTGTTGAATGTTTAAAACGTGTTTTGAGTTAGTGTGCCTTTGGGTCATGTGTGTGCTACTGCAGCCAGCTGGAGTGGGCTGTGAATTCGTGGTATACCAGCAACAGTAAGCAAGACAAAAGGCACCATCGTGGGGGACGAAGGCAGTTAGAGAGCCTCATGTGGACCTGAGTAATACACTCCAAAATGTGACTACAGCAAGCTTACCCAGCCTCTCTTAATGTATCTTCTGGCCCTGACACATGTTTCAGTCATTTCTATCGCCCGGGACTTGGAAGTTTGTGAGACATGGTCCTCAGGAAGGTGAGGAGTAGGTGGGACACTCGCTATGGTTGAGGACGCTGGGAACCAGTGGAACTGGGGAAGCCTTAATAAACAGGCACTTCTGCATTATGTGAAAACTGCACCTGTCAACATCAGAATGAATGTTAAATATGTGGAAAGAAGTAATAAGGCAAAAATCCACATAATGCACACACATGGGGATACACACCTGGATAGAACCAAAAGGGGTATCCTGACCATTGAAGAACCACTGCAGTGCATCTGTGTTTGTTTGCTTGGAGGTCTAGGCTATTTTTCAAGGTTTATAAATTGGCTATAAAAATGTATTTGTGAATTTTAAGTTTCAGCCTGAGAGAAAATTTTGGCTTTTAAATTCAAACTTACTATTCCAAAACTCATTCTGACACCATTTTAGGGCTTGATGAATTGTTTCAAAGATGTTTATTGCTTTTAAGTCTCTGTTTTATTGCCAAGCTTGTAATACGTAAACTGCTTTGAATTTCGTTAAGATAGTGAGTGATTAGGCAATGACACGACTTTAAAACAGAAAACAGCCAAGAGATTTAACTGGATTAAGAGAGAAGAATAGTACATTTTATGTAGGTAGGCTGTTTCTAACAATTAAAGTATGCCTCCTCTGGATATGTGTTTCCATCCTGCAACATAATAAGAGAGCTCCAGAAATATCACTGTGTTCTTTGAAGAAAGGGTAACAATTTGCTCTGTATCAACAGCAATATTGTGTATTTCAAACAGCTTTCAGCTGGGATCTCTAAGTTCTGTACAAATATTAACCAAGCTGCCTAATACAGAGTAGATGTGCCATGCTTGATCACTGATTAGAGCAGTAGGTTGAGAGCTACATGCTCTTGAAGCTGGCTCAATTTCTTATGACCCAAAGTCAAGTGGCTCAGAACATCTGGGTGCTTCTCAGGTCAAGAGCCTCTTTAAACTGCCAAACTCATTGTCAAGTATCTGACTGCTTTCAAAAATCACAGCTATACAACTTGATGCATCCTAGGATTTTAGGTTTCTGATTGCAAGTTATAAAAATCAACTGAGGGCTTCCCTGGTGGCGCAGTGGTTGAGAGTCTGCCTGCCGATGGAGGGGACACGGGTTCATGCCCCAATCTGGGAAGATCCCATATGTTGCCGAGCGGCTGGGCCCGTGAGCCATGGCCGCCGAGCCTGCGCGTCCGGAGCCTGTGCTCCGCAACGGCAGAGGCCACAACAGTGAGAGGCCTGTGTAACGCCAGAAAAAAAAATCAACTGAGATAAGGTAAATAAAGGTAATTTATTATACAGTACAGGGACCTCATAGAACACAAAGACAGGAATGCAGCCAAGCCTCAGGAACGAATGGAGAGCCGGAAAGTTCACTGGGAACCTACACACACGCTCACTCAGATTCTTGTCCCTACTTCTCTCCATGCCCACCCTTAATTGTTTTCTTTCTCTTAAGAACTGTTTCCCTGCTTCTTCATTTACATGGCATAATGCGGCCATCCTCAACTGCCGTGTTTATATGTTTTAATTTTTGCCCCCCAAAAGTTCAACACTTCTGTTCCTCTGTATTATTTTACTGCTGTGTAAAAAATAAGCGCAATACTTAGCAACTTAAAGCAACAAACATATACAATCTTACAGTTTTTGTGGGAGCAGGAATCCAGCTGTGGCTTAGCTGGGTGCCTCTTCCTCAAGATCTCCCACAAGGCTGCAGTCAAGGTGTTAACTAGAGCTGAGTCTTATCGGAAGATTCTTCTGAGAAAGGATTTGCTCCTCAATTCACGTACATGGCTGCTGGTAAGATTCAGTCCCTTGCAGGTTGTTGGACACACCAGCTATGGACTTCCCACAGTTCCTTGCAACATGGCCTCTCTATAGGGCAGCTCACAATACTGCACCTGGTTTACATACAGAGAAAGTCGCAAGAGAGGGAGAGTAAGAAGTTGCTTTTTGTAACCGAATCTCAGAAGTGACATACCATGACTTTTGCCTATTCTTCTTGTGAGAAGTGAGACACTAGGTTCAGTGCACACTCAAGGGGAAGAGGGCAGGAATTCCAGTATATAGAAAGCACTCGGAGCCTTTTAGAGACTGGTTATCACACCGTCTCTTTGTCTTTCTCCCAATTCCAAAGTCGTTAGCCAAGGCTTCTTTTTGACCCAGCTTGGATCCTGTGCCTGTTGTTCCAATGAGCTGTAGGGGGATTGAAGACTCATGGTGTAGACGGTGTGCCAGGTGGGCACAGCAGTCAGGCGAGACAAAGGGAACCATCCCGGATGAAGAAGGCAGTTAAAGAGTACCAACCTGAATAAAACACTCCAAAATGTGACTGCAACAAATTTACTGTCTTTCTTTCTTAATGGGAATAAAATTTCCAAGCAGATAATTCACCTCCCCAAAAGACTGGTTCTGTGCAGGCAGATTTTCTAAATAATTCAGATGTTTGAAGCCCTTAATCCTAAAGTATATATGTAACTAAGTCTAAAGTACGTTTTAAAGGATTCATAATATGTGCCATTATTCTTTTTTAATTTGTTTTTCATTGTTAAAATTATGGTGTATACATATATAAGATAAATTTTCCCATTTTATGGCTAGGATTCTAGCCTTCTAGCAGTTCACTCAGGGATGGAGTAACTTGTGGCTTCTTTGGCCTCTTCAAGTGGATTCCCTGAGCTTGGCTGGGCTGGGAAGGAGCAAAGTATGAAATTTTGTAGAGGAGCGGTATCATGGTAGGTGACAGTATCCAGTGGTGGAAGGGCTGCCTAGGCTGTTACAGCTCATTCAGCTCACCATCCCATCCCAAACTGTACTCTAATCATAGCTGTTATGTAGGGTAGGCTAAACTGCTTTTACACATAGACTCAAGGTATAATAGCTCAACATAAGGGAAGTTTTCTTACCCCCTCTGACAAGCTCAGATTCATCCCAAATGAAAACATGTCCTGTATTCCAGAATATTTTCATGAGAACCTAGAAATCACTTAGTGTTGATGTGAAATCAGTAAAAGCCAATGCTCCTGGCAAAGGGCTGAAGTCATTTCTTTTTCATGGGATATGGGGCAAGGGTTTGGGCCTAGTTAGGATAACTCAAGTCAGGGGCTATGCATGGAAGAGGAGGCTTCACTTAATATTCCTGTTAACATTTCTATTTTTTTTATTATAGTTATATCCATAAATTCATTTTTTATAAGCTCCCACTAAAAGAATGGAAATACTTGTTTTTCTACCTAAATAGCTCATTAGGATTTCAGCCTGTAACATTTTCACAGACAACTCATTATTTCTGATGAGTTCACACTGTGATGTACAGCTGCATCACGACAGCATGGGGCCAGTGAATATTAGGGTTAGGCTGGGCCACCCATTATCAATTCCTGTTTTAGCTGCTTATTGATGCCCTCCCCCTGCCCAGTGCATGAATGAACCCCTGACATCCCATGGTTTTTTTTATCATACTCAGCATTATTCTTTAGAGAAACTAAAAAGTTTGCTCCGTTTTGCTCAGTCATTATTATTTTTCCCCCTCAGAGTGATGAATTGGTGGAATAGAGTTCAGTGTGGTAGATGTAGAGTCCTAGAGAACAATCATCTCTGCTGTGAATTCAGATGAATCAAAGAGCCCAAAATAGAGGTCACTTAGCAGTACCCCTAAGGCTTCTTTTAGGTTCTGACTGACATTGCCCTGATTCCAGGGGCAGTGAGAACAGGGAGTCAAGAAGAGAGTGAAGAAAGGTGTTGGTGGCTGATCCCTTTGCCTATTTATGGGGTACGAAAAGCTCTCTCGAGGATGCAATAACACACAACATTAACATGGAGGCTGTGAAAGTATTTGGAGATGGGACCAGTATCCTAAAGACTCAGAATACAAGCATAGCTTTGAAAGTAAAAGAAAATCAGAAAATTTCTACTTTGGTTCTCATCAAGGTATAGGAAAACATGACCTCCATGAAATAAAAGAAAAGGTTCCACAAGGAACCTCCTGGATGAGATAAAACAATGGGAGCCTAAACTCCCCTCCAAGACAAGCTGGGGTCTGAGGCACAGGACCCAGGCAGAGTTTTCAGGATGCCAGGTCAGATTTGAAGGGGAGGCAGGATTAGTCTGCCAGTTACAAAGTGTGAGGCAGGGGAGGTCCAGTAAGAGCTCAGTAAACCTGTCCAAAGAGGTCAGCCTGAATAGGGTCGGCAGAAGGGAAGACTCCAGGACCAAGGGCTCAGACAGAACCCAGGGGAGGAGCCTTAGATGAGGCCCTTTGTGCTGATGCTTCCTCAGGCACTTGGTTGGGTTCCATCTGACCTCCCCCCACAGGCCGGAAGAAACCTGCCAGGCTCTGAGCTGGTTCAGAGAAGGACTGAAACACAGGATGAGATGATAAGGAAAGAATAAAAGGGATCTAAAAAGCATAACCGCAGAATTATAACTCCATCGTAGAAACAGCAAAAAGTCAAGCCTTAACCTCTGCCGTGAACTAGCTGTGGCTTATTGAGAAATCAGAGTGTTCTTTTGGATCCTTAGTTTCCCCATCTGTAAAGTGGGGCTCAGAATTCAGTGTAAGTCCTCATGTCTGACACAATCAGTAATTTGGTTGGTGAAAAAAAATCAGTTCATGTGGGCAGCCTTAAGCAGTTACATGCATTATACCTGAGATATTTTTAAATGTAGAGAAGTATGTTTGTTACCCAAAATTTTGGTGCAGGGTTAATACATTTTTTGGAGTAAGGTTGGAGTCCTTCCTGTATCCTGCAAAAGCAGCACCCGTGATGAATTGTCAGTGATCTCATTTTTTTGGTTTTGTTTTTAAATGGAGTGAAATCTCAGACTTCAGTTTAGACACAATCATTCTAGATCTTTCTTCTCACATTATTTCCACCACCACCCCTTTTATTTTCTTTTTTCATTTGTCTGGCCGGTGACAAACTTGATTAAATTCTTTAAAAAAATTTTTTTGTTGTTGACTTGACTTTAAAATGAGTCCTTTCAGATTATGCAACTTAGTTTTCATAGAAACAACAGCTTTCTTTCTTTTTCACTCTATTTCATTATATATTACTATTTCACTAGATTACCTAATTATAATTGCAGCTGGTTTGTGAGCAAATGCAACTGGTGTTTGGCAGGCAAGGAACTCAAGTAGTGAGAGCAGAAGCCAGTGAGCATGCAGAAGAACGGCCTCCCACTGGCTGCAGACATCTGCTGGCATACGGAGAGAACAAAGAACATCAGTCATTTCAGTTTAAGTGAAGATGTGTTAGGAGTACTTCCAGTGAACCTCCTAACGTTATCATGGGGATTAAAGGAGAAGTTCATGTTGAAGTCTTGTCCAATGGCTCCTGCTCAGTAGAAGTTGGTTCCCTTCCTTTCCTTTAGAAGCCTTTCTAGCACAATGTCTTGCAGAATGGTGATTCCTATACAAGGAAGTCAGCTTGTTAATTATGTATTCAAGGCTGTGATTTGAAATTTCAATTCCTTTATGCCTCCTATGCCACTGCTTTAAGCACCTCCATCTGTCTCACAATCCTGGACGGTCTTTCCTCTCCCTGCTCTAGGGCTATCCTGTTGAAGTTTGATTTCCATGACTTTGGAAATGCACAACTTACTGTTCAGGCTAAACTGGTGGAACGCTAATGTCAGGCTTCCGGAGCAAATTGCTGGGGAGGCTGCCCTTTAAAGGCTAATGGATCTGGAGTTCCATGCCTATGGGGTATGTATAGCTGCTTTCGATGTTCTGTGACGTTTGACAGTAGAGTCTTCAAAAAGTCAAATAGGATAAAGTGTCCAGCCACGAGTTGGCTGCGCAAAGATCACACTAGGGAGAAGTCGTGCTCTTCATTTGTAAAGTATTTTGCTTTACAAGGCACTTTCCATACGGGTACAACAAAAGGAAGCAAACGTGAGGTAGCGAACGTGCTTTCTATTTCTGATGAGTCTGAGTTTCCTTTTCCTGGCTCAGCAGGGTCCGGGCTGCACACACTCCCGAATGCCCCTTCCATTCTTCCAGGGAGTCTCCTCGGATACGTTTATAACTGGACAGAAGGAAGAAATATTAAAAGCCCCATAGAGCTGCTCACCCCTTATCTGGGTGCTTAAAGAAAGGGTAAAGTTTTGTTCCGCCAGCCAAGTGAATTGAACTGGCGTGCTTGGCAGAACTAAGTCAGAAAACTGCCTCTTTGTGGCAGCATCATTCCATGGCCATGCTTTGAGGGCTGTCGTTTCTCTGGTTCTTTGTGCAAGACATCTGGCTACTCTGTAAAAGAACTAAAACTCTGTGAGGCTCTTCCAGTGGTCCACCACAGCCATCGAGAGATTCGTTACACGTAGGAAAGGAGCACCCAGTGCCTGTTCTCCCTCTTCCAATCCATTAAAGGGGAGTAGCAAGCTCAGAGGAGGTTCCCATCTTCTCTTGAGTGGGAAAGAGACTCTTTCACTCATAGTCTCTTGAGATGTGATTTGGCATGAATAGAGAGTATAGGAGTTTCTTACACATATGTTGCCTCCATAGCTGTCAGCAGGGTTTGCTGTGTCTCTACTCTGGGCAAAAGCAAGCCCTCACTGCAGGAGACTTCACAGACTTCTCTGGAAAAAAACATTAAGATGGCATAGTGGGAAAAGAAAAGAAGAGAAAAGGAAATAGGTCCTCTAGGCCCCAATTGCAAATTTCATTTCTTACATCATTTTGCATGTATCTGGCTGGGGGTAAGGTGGAACCTGGAAGGATGAGGTCGTGCGTTCAACCCCACTGCTTCTCTCCTCAGCTGTGACTATGAGCTCACATGGTGAACTTGTGGTCCCCTAGTGGGCACATACCGCTTTGCAAAATTTATTTAAAACATACAGGGAGAACACCTAATGCTTTTATGAGGACTGTGGCTTCTGAGTAAGAAAACAGAATCTTCTGAGTAATCCTTAACTTCAGTGGGAGAAACTCATTATTTCTGGGCCCAAGTTTACCTATTTTGTTGTTGTTATTGATACTGCATAGCTTTTGGAAGCTACATCACCTTAACTTAAAGAGAAACTTCTTAATGATGAAACTAAGCAAGAAATCAAAAATTCCCCAAAAAGAAATTAAAATTTTAAGGATCTGTAAAAGTCTCAGCCTTACATGGCCTAATTGTCTCTGTCAAGACTTGTCCCAGCAAAAGACCATCTTTTAGTCTTAAAATGCTTCAGGGACTTATGGGTATGCACTGTCCTCTGAAGCCCATGTCACCAGAGACATATGGGAACAAACTTGATGACCCCAAAATGGCCTGAGTTTAAAAACTGGTTAACTATTAATCTCAGTAAACGCACATTTTTTTTTTTTTTTTTTTTTTTAGTAAACTCACTTTTGTTTTCTCTTACATTTAGTTAGTAAACAGATTTTATTGTTGTAATAATGGCTTATGTTTCATCCTGCATGTCTACTCTATTGAATTAGAAATTTGAAGTTCTGAATTATGATGTTTTGGATCATAAAAGCTGCCAGGTAACCACGATTCTAATACCTTTGAGAGGAATTGACAAAAGGGATCTCTGTACTGCAGATTTTCCTGTATAAACTCCAAGATACAAAGAAAATCTCTAGCCTCAGTTTTAACAAAACTGATAGCCAATCTGAAACGTGTCTAATTTCGGATGACTTCAAATTACTAGATGGTTAATACTTCTGTTATTAGCCTGCTATCCTAAAATAAGGTTGCTTTTATTGCAAAAGCTTATTTTAAAATTAGTACTGTGAGATTTGCCATTTTTGAGTTTGTAGTTTTTAAATGACTGCTTATTTCTTTTTAGAAACTTTTCCTGTGATAAAATAAAATGTAACAAGAGGGCAGCTGGGACTCATCTCATCTTCCAAGAGCTGGTGATATTCGCAGCTTTCTTGTTCAGTTATAATTTAAGCCTCTTTGGTATCTTTAGTACTAAATTATTACATGAACCTTAAACATAGAGTAGCCAGACAGCCTATGATCACAGGTTTAAATCTACTGCTCTGCATTATCCTGTCTCGCATTCATTATGGATTAATTATTTTTAAATATAGTATTCTTATTTATAGTTTTATTAGAATAAAGTTGGCTGGGCTTGATAGACCTTCACTTTGTCTTTCCAGCTGGTGTTATCTTGTAATGTGTGAGAGGTATATACAGTAAACAGAATTCTCAGTTTAACATAACACATGGCTGGATTCGGAATAAGATCCGTGTTCTTTTCCAGCTCTTTCCAGACACACTCAGTTAACTTCTCCATTTTACAGACAGCAAACAGGTCACTTACTGATAAAATAAGTGTACTTGGACATTGGTAAATACTTGGATGGTGGGGGTGGGACGCAAGCTGTGCTGTGGCCTGTGCGATGCCCTGTGCGATGCATGAAGATACCAGGCTGCCAGTTGGTAGAGACAGTTGGAGTCAGTTAAAAACATGGGAAGTTATGATTTAGGTGTACATGAAATGTGTCTGGGAAATAGAGGCTGAGAAGTTCTGCAGTAGAGTATATCAAAAACAATCTGAACAGCCTTGCTTCAGTGGTTTTGTCAGTAATTTTAAGGTATAATTCTATAACTGCTTCTCATTATTTGATAATACTTTTTCCCCCAGTAAACCATTTTGACAGCCAAGTGCTAAAAGAAAAATGAAAGTGCATGTTTAGTTAAAATGAAGTTCTGATTTTCTATTTCCCAAGGAAGTGATGATAACTGTGTGACTTACACAAAATATTTATGAACATTTACCATCCATTATGGGTGTCATAGTGATATCACTAACTATAAGAAAACAAGAAGATAAAAATTTTCTAAAGAAGCAACAATATATACTTCAAAAATTGGCAGTTATTAAAAAATGTCCAAGGATGTAATTTAACATGAACAGTGGCAGGAAGTGTGATTAATTTTTTTTTTTTTTTTATTTGCTTTACATGGGCCTCTCACTATTGTGGCCTCTCTCGTTGCAGAGCACAGGCTCTGGACGTGCAGGCTCAGCGGCCATGGCTCACGGGCCCAGCCGCTCTGTGGCATGTGGGATCTTCCCGGACCTGGGCATGAACCCGTGTCCCCTGCATCGGCAGGCAGACTCTCTACCACTGCGCCACCCGGGAAGCCCGCGGTTAATTTTTTTTTTTTTTTTTATTTGCTTTACATGGGCCTCTCACTATTGTGGCCTCTCTCGTTGCAGAGCACAGGCTCTGGACGTGCAGGCTCAGCGGCCATGGCTCACGGGCCCAGCCGCTCTGTGGCATGTGGGATCTTCCCGGACCTGGGCATGAACCCGTGTCCCCTGCATCGGCAGGCGGACTCCCAACCACTGCACCACCCTGGGAAGCCCCCGTGTTTAATTTTTATTACATGAATTTTCATTTATATCAAATGATTGTTCCTCTAAATTTATTTTTACCCGTTTTAGATTCTTTGGTTTCCTTTGTATACATGAAAAGTAAAAGATAGCTCTTAGTAAATTGGCCATATTTTTGGCAGAAGAACTTGGCAAACAATTGAGGAATGTGAGTTTTATATCAGTGCCATCAAATTCAAATAGAAAAATCAGTCAAATTAATTCCAATCATAGCTCAATATTTTCAACCAATTTATGCAATCAACATAAAGCTCTGAATGTTCATTAAAGAGAAGATAAAATACGTGCAATTACTGTAAATTTTATTGTAAATTTAGTTAAACATTTCAGTATTGAAGATAAAATTATATGAATATAAATTGGTGTAGTGCAGTCTCATGGTAAAAAAACAAAACAAAAAACCACCTCTGATTATAGTAAGAGACTGATCAAGCTGAATCATATTTGGAATTGGTTGTAATGCACACGTAACTAATAGATGTCAGTCCAAACAATCTTTAATACTCTACCACTTGAAGTAGAAATCAAGACTTGACAAAATTTACAAATATTTTTCTTTCCTTTGAGGCCTTCTATCTTCTGGATGTTGACACTCTATTTCAATCTTCTATATCTCCCAGTTTTTCTTTCGTATTTTATCTATTTATCATTTCCTGGTGATTTCTGGGATGGTATGATCTTTCTGGTTCATAAATTCCTTTTTCATGGAATATATCTGACTATTTAACTTATTTATTGTGTTCTTTATTTCAACTATTATTTTGTTCACATTTAATGTTTTCTCTCAACTTTTTAATATTTTCTGTGGATATAAATGTAAATAATATATAGTACTTTTTCTAAAAGATTGCATACTTAGAATAAAACAGGTTTCAAGGAACACACATAGGTCTAATCTTTAATCACCAATTTTTTTTTTTTTTGCGGTATGTGGGCCTCCTTCTGCTGTGGCCTCTCCTGTTGCAGAGCACAGGCTCCAGAAGCACAGGCTCAGTGGCCATGGCCCACGGGCCCAGCCGCTCCGCGGCATGTGGGACCCTCCCAGACCGGGGAACGAACCTGTGTCCCCTGCATTGGCAGGCAGACTCCCAACCACTGCGCCACCAGGGAAGCCCTAATCACTAATTCTTAATTCACATTGTTTTATCCACTATTTCCCCCATATTTGACGCTTGAGTACAATCCTTCTTTTACTATGTGCTATGGGTTGAATTATGTCCCCCTGAAAGATATGTTTAAGTCTTAGTTCCCAATACCTATAAATGTGGCCTTATTTGGAAATAGGGTCTTTGCAGATGTAATCAAGATAAGGTCATACTAAAACCAATGACTGGCATTTTTATAAGAGAAAGGAGAGGGAGTCTTGGATACAGAGATACAGAGAAGACACAGGGGAGAAGCCTGTGTGAAGACGAAGGCACAGATTTCAGTGATGTATCCACAAGCCAAAGAATGCCAAGGATTGCCAGGAGCCACCAGAAACTAGGAAGAGGCAAGGAAGAAATCTGCCCTAAAGGCTTCAGTGGGAACATGATCCTGCCAATATCTTGATTTGATTTCTAGCCTCCAGAACAACTCTGCAGATAACAATACTCCAGAGTTTGTTCATTTCTCTATGGAGAAGAACTTCATTACCTCCTTAAATCTGATCAAAGTACATGCTTTGGTTTGCATTAGATAGTTCCCTTTACACCCCAAATTTCTGCCAGATTAATGCTTATTTTGGTTTAGTTTTTTTTTTTTCCATGTCCTCTTGGCTTTCATAACTTTGCTGACCCTAAATCTAAAGGAAAAAGTAGAAAATTGTGAGCTCTTTGGACAGAATGTGGGCAGTGGGGTAATTGACCTAAGTGTCTGATTTATGTGGGTGCCCTCAGCATCTCTCACAGTGCCTTTCACATGCAGGGTGGTAAAAAAAAAAAAAAAAAAAAAATTTATTGACTTTAAAGTCAGTAGGGTGTCTATATACCATAGAAGGATAAAACTACACAAGTGTCTTTCTCTAAATACTGAGGGATGATTTTCCTCTTCAAGTTTTATGCAATAGCCCCTTAACAGGGGATTAGACACATGTCTGGTTTTGCTGCAGTGCAGAGTTAGTTACCTAGTCATCAACTGCAATAAGAGATTTCATTATAACTTGAATACTCTTAATTTTTACTAAAATTTTTACACATATATTTGCTCCCCTAAATAATCACGGATTATTTTTCACATTCTATTATTATCTATCACCATCTATGCATGGAAACCAAGACTCAGCAAGGTTTAGATATTTAACCTAAGTCACAGAACCTCAATTCAAGGCCCTGTCCAATACCGCATTTCAACAAAACATTAAGAACTGTGAGAGATACTGAGAAACATCATTTTCATCTCTTTGCCACATTTGTGGTATATGTCATGGACAATGGTTAATGCAAAAATATTTTCTTTTTCCATCTCAAAGTCTGTCCTCTTAGTTTTGTATTATAGAGGAGAGTATATGGCCAGTAGACTAACTGGGAGAACTAATTTGAAGCGGGTCATGAGGTAGAGCAATTTTTTTTGCAGAAAATATGAAGTAATCTGCTAAATTTCTTTTGTCAGGGTGGCCAAGATGAGACAATTACTTGGATAGTGATAGATGAGAGAATTAAAGGAGGTCTTATTTTAGTAACATTCTTTTTTTTTTTAGTTTATTTAAAAAAAATTTTATTGGAGTATAGTTGATTTATAATGTGTTATTTTCTGCTGTACAGCAAAGTGAATCAGTTGTACATATACAATCCACTCTTTTTTAGATTCTTTTGCCATATAGATCATTACAGAGTATTGAGTTCCCTGTGCTATACAGTAGGTCCTTACTAGTTATCTATTTTATATATAGTAGTGTGTATATGTCAATCCCAATCTCCCAGTTTATCCCTCCCTCCCTTTCCCCCTGGTAACTGTAAGTTTGCTTTCTACATCTGTGACTCTATTTTTGTTTTCTAAATAAGTTCATTTGTACCATTTTTTTTAGATTCCACATATAAGAGATATCATGATATTTGTCTTTCTCTGTCTGACTTACTTCACTCAGCATGACAATCTGTACATCCAAGAAACATTCTTGATACTGTAGATGAGCTGTTTTTCTAGCTTTAAAGAAATTCAAGAGATAGGAATTTCCATAGAGAGAGGAAATGTGGGCTCAGCCCTTATTTTGAAGAATGCTTTCCAGTGAGATAAATGCCCACACCATCATGCCATTGACAACAACAGTTACTCACTGGACAGCAACTGCTTGGACTACTTAAGGTTATTATGTGATTTTGAAATATTTTACTGTGCCCTAGGAAAATTCAGTTCAAAAAATTGGCTTTCATATACATGTATCCATTCTCTCCCAAACTTCCCTCCCATCCAGGTTGCCACATAACATTGAGCAGAATTCCCTGTGCTATACAGTAGGTCCTTGTTGGTTATCCATTTTATTTATTTATTTTTATTTAATATCTTTATTGGAGTATAATTGCTTTAGAATGTTGTGTTAGTTTCTGCTGTATAACAAAGTGAATCAGCTATATGTATACATATATCCCCATATCTCCTCCCTTTTGCAGATCCCTCGCACCGTCCCTATCCCACTCCTCTAGGGGGTCACAAAGCACGGAGCTGATCTTCCCTGTGCTATGCAGCTGCTTCCCACTAGCTATCTGTTTTTCATTTGGTAGTGTATATATGTCAATGCTACTTTCTCACTTCGTTGCAGCTTACCCTTCCCCCTCCCCATGTCCTCAAGTCCATTCTCTACATCTGTGTCTTTATTCCTGTCCAGCCCCTAAGTTCTTCAGAACCATGCTTTTTTTTTGTTTTTTTTTTTAGATTCCATATATATGTGTTAGCATACGGTATTTGTATTTCTCTTTCTGACTTACTTCACTCTGTATGACAGACGTTAGGTCCATCCACCTCACTATAAAAATTCAATTTCATTTCTTTATATGGCCAAGTAACATTCCATTCCATTCCATTATGTGGTATAAATGTGCCACATCATCTTTATTCATATGTGGATGGACACTTAGGTTGCTTCCATGTCCTGGCTATTGTAAATAGAGCTGCAATGAATATTTTGGTGCATGACTCTTTTTGAGTTACGGTTTTCTCAGGGTATATGCCCAGTATTGGGATTGCTGGGTCATATGGTAGTTCTGTTTGTAGTTTTTTAAGGAACCTCCATTACTGTTCTCCATACTGGCAGTATCAATTTACATTCCCACCAACAGTGCAAGAGGGTTCCCTTTCCTCCACACCCTCTCCAGCATTTATTGTTTGTAGATTTTTTGATGATGGCCATTCTGACTGGTGTGAGGTGACACCTCATTGTAGTTTTGATTTGAATTTCTCTAATGATTAGTGATGTTGGGCATCCTTGCATGTGTTTGTTGCCAATCAGTATACCTTCTTGGGAGGAATGTCTTTTCAGGTCTGCTGCCCATTTTTGGACTGGGTTGTTTGTTTTGTTGATATTGAGCTGCATGAGATGCTTGTATATTTTGGAGATTAACCCGTTGTCAGTTGCTTTGTTGGCAAATATTGTCTCCCATTCTGAGGGTTGTCTTTTGGTCTTGTTTATGGTTTCCTTCGCTGTGCAAAAGCTTTTAAGTTTCATTAGGTCCCACTTGTTTGTTTTTGTTTTTATTTCCATTTCTCTAGGAGGTGGGTCAAAATGGATCTTGCTGTGATTTATGTGATTTATGTCATGGAGTGTTCTACCACTCTAAAGGTTTTTATAGTGTCTGGCCTTATATTTAGGTCTTAAATCCATTTTGAGTTTATTTTTGTGTATGGTGTTAGGGACTGTTCTAATTTCATTCTTTTACATGTACCTGTCCAGTTTTCACAGCACCACTTACTGAGAGGCTGTCTTTCTTCCATTGTACATTTTTGCCTCCTTTGTCAAACATAAGGTGACCATATATGTGTGGGTTTATCTCTGGGCTTTCTATCCTGTTCCCTTGAACTATATTTCTTTTTGTGCCAGTACCATACTGTCTTGATTACTGTAGGTTAGTCGTATAGTCTGAAATCAGGGAGCCTGATTCCTCCAGCTCCGTTTTTCTTTCTCAAGATTGCTTTGGCTATTCGGGGTCTTTTGTGTTTCCATACAAACTGTGAAATTCTTTGCTCTCGTTCTGTGAAAAATGCCATTGGTTCTTTGATTGGGATTGCATTGAATCTGTAGATTGCTTTGGGCAGTACAGTCATTTTCACAATGCTGATTCTTCCAATCCAAGAATATGGTATATCTCTCCATCTATTTGTATCATCTTTATTTTTTCAGTGTCTTATAGTTTTATGCATACAGATCTTTTTTCTCCTTAGGTAGGTTTATTCCTAGGTATTTTATTCTTTTTGTTGCAGTGGTAAATGGGAGTGTTTCCTTAATTTCTCTTTCAGACTTTTCATCTTTAGTGTATAGGAATGCAAGAGATTTCTGTGCATTAATTTTGTATCCTGCTACTTTACCAAATTCATTGATTAGCTCTAGTAGTTTTCTGGTAGCATCTTTAGGATTCTCTATCTATAGTATCATCATCTGCAAAAAGTGACAGTTTTACTTCTTCTTTTCTGATTTGGATTCCTTTTATTTCTTTTTCTTCTCTGGTTGCTGTGGCTAAAACTTCCAAAACTATATTGAATAATACTGATGAGAGTGGACGACCTTGTCTTGTTCCTGATCTTAGTGGAAATTATTTCAGTTTTTCATCATCGAGAAATAAGTTGGCTGTGCTGTCTTACATGGCCTTTATTATGTTGAAGTAGGTTCCCTCTATGCCTACTCTCTGAAGGGCTTTTATCATAAATGGGTGTTGAATTTTGTTGAAAGCTTTTGCTGCATCTATTGAAAGGATCATATGGTTTTTATACTTCAGTTTGTTAATATGGTGTATCACATTGATTGATTTGTGTATATTGAAGAATACTTGCATTCCTGGGATAAACCCCACTTGGTTATGGTGTATGATCCTTTTAATGTGCTCTTGGATTCTGTTTGCTAGTATTTTGTTGAGGATTTTTACATCTATGTTCATCAGTGATATTGGCCTGTAGTTTTCTTTTTTTGAGACAACTTTTTCTGGTTTTGGTATCAGGGGGATGGTGGCCTCGTAGAATGAGTTTGGGAGTGTTCCACCGTCTGCTATATTTTGGAATAGTTTGAGAAGGATGGGTGTTATCTCTTCTCTAAATGTTTGATAGAATTCGCCTGTGAAGCCATCTGGTCCTGGTCTTTTGTTTGTTGGAAGATTTTTAATCACAGTTTCAATTCAGTGCTTGTGATTGGTCTCTTCATATTTTCTGTTTCTTCCTGGTTCTGTCTCAGAAGGTTGTGCTTTTCTAAGAATTTGTCCATTTCTTCCAGGTTGTCCATTTTATTGGCATATGTTGCTTGTAGTAATCTCTCATGATCCTTTGTATTTCTGCAGTGTCAGTTGTTACTTCTCCTTTTTCATTTCTAATTCTGTTGATTTAAGCCTTCTCCCTTTTTTTCTGGATGAGGCTGGCTAATGGTTTATCAATTTTTTTTTATCTTCTCAAAGAACCAGCTTTTAGTTTTATTGATCTTTCCTATTGTTTCCTTCATTTCTTTTTCATTTCTATCTGATGTTTATGATTTCTTTCCTTCTGATAACTTTGGGGGTGTTGGTTTCTTCTTTCTCTCATTGATTTAGGTGTAAGGTTACGTTGTTTATTTGAGATTGTTCTTGTTTCTTAAGGTAGGATTGTATTGCTATAAACTTCCCCCTTAGAACTGCTTTTGCTTCATCCCATAGGTTGTGGGTTGTCATGTTTTCATTGTCATGTTTTTCTAGGTATTTTTTGATTTCCTCTTTGATTTCTTCAGTAGTCTCTTGGTTATTTAGTAGCATATTGTTTAGCCTCCATGTGCTTGTGTCTTTTACAGTTTATTTTCTGTAATTGGTATCTAGTCTCATAGTATTGTGGTCTGAAAAGATATTTAATATAATTTCAATTTTCTTAAATTTACCAAGGCTTGATTTGTGACCCAAGATATGATCTATCCTGGAGAATGTTCCATGAGCACTTGAGAAGCAAGTGTATTCTGTGGTTTTTGGATGGAATGTACTATAAATATCAATTAAGTCCATTTCTTTAAATGTGTCATTTAAAGCTTGTGTTTCCTTATTTATTTTCATTTTGCATGATCTGTCTGTTGGTGAAAGTGGGGTGTTAAAGTCCCCTACTATTATTGTGTTACTGTCAGTTTCCCCTTTTGTGGCTGTTAGCATTTGTCTTATGTATTGAGGTGCTCCTATGTTGGGTGCATAAATATTTACAATTGTTATATTTTCTTCTTGGATTGATCCCTTTATCATTATGTAGTGTCCTTCTTTGTCTCTCTTAATAGTCTTTATTTTAAAGTCTATTTTGTCTGATACGAGAATTGCTACTCCAGCTTTCTTTTGATTTCCATTTGCATGGAATATCTTTTTCCATCCCCCCACTTTCAGTCTCTATGTGTCCCTGGGTCTGAAGTGGGTTTTTTGTAGATGGCATATATATGGGTCTTGTTTTTGTATCCATTGAGCTGGTCTATGTCTTTTGGTTGGAGCATTTAATCCATTTACATTTAAGGTAATTATCGATATGTATATTCCTATTACCATTTTCGTAATTGTTTGGGGTTTATTTTTGTATGTCTTTTCCTTCTCTTGTGTTTCCTGCCTAGAGAAGTTCCTTTAGCATTTGTTGTAAAGCTGGTTTGGTGGTGTGAATTTGCTTAGCTCTTGCTTGTCTGTAAAGGTTTTAATTTCTCCCTCAAATCTGAATGAGATCGTTGCTGGGTAGAGTAATCTTGGTTGTAGGTTTTTCCCTTTCCTCACTTTAAATATGTCCTGCCACTCCCTTCTGGCTTGCAGAGTTTCTGCTGAAGGATCAGCAGTTAACCTTATGGGGATTCCCTTGTATGTTATTTGTTGTTTTTCCCTTGCTACTTTTAATATTTTTTCTTTGCATTTAATTTTTCATAGTTTTATTACTGTGTGTCTTGGAGTGTTTCTCCTTGGATTTACCCCGTATGGCACTCTCTGTGCTTCCTGGACTTGACTATTTCCTTTCCCATATTAGGGAAGTTTTCAACTATAATCTCTTCAAATATTTTCTCAGACCCTTTCTTTTTCTCTTCTTCTTCTGGTACCCCTATAATTCAAATGTTGGTGCATTTAACATTGTCCCCGAGGTCTCTGAGACTGTCCCTGAGATTATTATAGTATAATATCAAACATATTGATTTCATAATTATGTGAAGTTTGATAATGAAGAAAATGCAATAGAGAAGACTTTTATGAGAAAATATCTTTAGATATTGTTCATGTTATTGATAAATTCAAGAAATATATAAAACAAAATGTTTATTTTTAGTCAGCAGCATCTGCCAAATGGTGTTATTCTGATTCAAGAAAGATTTAATATTTCTTTACGATTTAACTTCTTTTATTCAGTAACAAATCTTATTGATTGATTACTTTTATTTTATTTGTATATATTGCACTAAATACCAGAGAAATGGCATCATATTTTTCATAGGCATCTCTACCTGAATTCCTTGCCAATCAATCACTGAGAAAAATGCTATTTAAAAATTTCCTCATCTTCTAAATGATTAAATATACAAGTATTGTAAATTGGTAATAAAAAATTCTACTTGGGTTGAGTTAGTAAATATGAGGGATTCTTATTTATAAAATAAATGTGTTCCTAACATTGGTAAACAAATAATACACTATCACTTAAAAAATACTAGAAATTATGTGTTCAGTGAATAATATTCATAGGTAAATCTTATTTCAGATGTCCTAATGGAATTTTTAATGGAATTTCTTTGTAAATACTACTTTGTTTTAGATAATTTTTTTTTGCGGTACACGGGCCTCTCCCTGTTGTGGCCTCTCCCGTTGTGGAGCACAGGCTCCGGATGCGCACGCTCAGCGGCCATGGCTCACGGGCCCAGCCACTCCACGGCATGTGGGATCTTACCGGACCGGGGCACGAACCCGTGTCCCCTGCATTGGCAGGTGGACTCTCAACCACTGTGCCACCGGGGAAGCCCTAGATAATTATTTTTATAGATCAAATTTGCCTCATAAATGTACATTATACAAATAATTTATTAAAGACTATCATTCTGTCCACTTTTACCTGAGAGAAAAAGTGCTCTATACGTTTTCTTTATTTTCCTCAATCATACTCTCCTGACCACTCCCAGTATTTCCTCAGTCCAGGGCTTGCATGAACCTTGGACAAAGGGTCTGGAATTTTGGTGTCACTATGTTACATATACCACATTTGCAGGATGACAGAGGGAGAGTGAGTCACGATCTCTGATCTCTGCAAGCACTCATCAAGAGCAGCATGAGAGATCTGGAAGGAATTCACCCCAGGACCTTCCATGTCCTTATTAGAATTGTATAGAAGAGAAAATGAGTCAGAGGTGAACATCAGACTCTATAAAAAGCTATTCTCTCTTTGGTATCAGACATGACATTTCTAGGAAGCACAGTATGATGTAGTGTTTAAGAGCATGGGCTTTGCATCAGACAGCTCAGAATGCACCTCTGACACTTTAAACAGCTGTTCGACTTTGGGTAATTTACTTAACCTTTCTTTAGCTTTCATTTCCTCATCTGTAATAGAACCTTGAAATAATACCTACCTCCTAGAGTTATTCTGAGATTTAATGAGATAATACATGAAATCACTAAAATATCTGGTACCACCTAGTAAGAACTGCATAAAAATGTTGGGCTGTTGCTTTGTTATCATTATCATCCATGGAAAAATGAAGGAGAAACTATAAGAAAATATAGGAGAAAACAGAGTCCTTAATTTTCTAGGATTAGAAACATTATCATTGACAGAGAAGGGCAATTCTGAATTCAGTTATACATCACAGTACTCAGAATAAGGTACGATCAAGGTACTTGTCTCCTAGTAAAGCCCCTTGTTACTCAGATATATTCTATTTATGTAATTTATATTATGTAATAAAAGATAGTGTTAGGGCAATAAACATAAGACTGGTCTAGAGGTTAGCCAACCTGACTGAGATGTACAGCTTGCAGATTCGTTCAAAGTAGCGTATTTCAGAGTGAGCAATATTCAGATGTGTGGAAGTGGTTATTGGCTTATGAACAACAAAAGTCTCGAGAAACTTGTTTCCATAGGTTTCTATATAGTGAGTTATCTCTAAGGAGACAACGGTACCACTTATGTGGTCTTGCTCTAGTCTAAATATTCAATGTATCTGATTTATTTTAGATTAGCAGTTCTGCATTTTATTTTAGTTGTTCATTGCATTTTAAGAAGCAATCTAGTTGGGAAAAGTTGGGAAGAGTCTGTTAAAAATATTTTAGATATTCATAATTCCTAATCATTCAATATCCATATCCTATTATGATTTGAGTATCTCTACATGAGGTCATTTTGGCTGATGATTTTATGTTTCAAGATTCATCATCTCTACTCTGATAGGGTGATGAAAATATCTAGGAAAATATTATATAACTTTTGAGGCACAGAGAGATTTAAGGTAAAGTATCCATTAAATTGTGACTTTAGAAAATATGACTCAGTCGAAACAGATTTGCTCTTCCATTTCAGCAATTTCCATTTATTTTTAAGAAAATAAGAAAGGCTACTGAAAAGCACTGTACACAGTATTACATTTTTTGGTACTATGTGCACTGTCTTTTTAATGCATTACTATTAGGCAATTTACATTTCTATTTCTTAGGAAAGCTAACTGGCCTTGTCTAATATTCATTGATGTAAGTGATTTTATGTAAAAGATCTGCATTCATTCTTTTCAGAATTATTTTTACAGAAATAATTTGCAGAACTTCTGTTGTTCTCTCTATCACAAGACCATGTGATGTAAAATGGAAGTTAAAAGCATTCATCTTTGAGATTAAGGCCCTTGGTTTAACAGGAAGGGTCTTGCATATTTAGAAATCTCGCTGAAAACGTAAAATAGGATTTAAAATATGTCTGATGAGCTTCACCTGGTCTTTCTGTTCCACTGTTCATCATATCCATTACATACATCTTTCAAATCTCTTTTGAAGGAGAACATTGGTAATTTTTTTCTTAACTTGTATTGTTGTCACGGCAGTGGTTGCCAAGATCATAGATCAGGTGAATGGAAACACATGCTGTCCAAATTATATGTCTATATATAATGAGGGCTTTAAAGTTGGGCCATCGGCACAGAGTAGTCTAACAATGCAACACTTACAGAAATATGTATGTGCCTGTATATATATGTGTGTCTGTGTATGGGTGTGTTTTTTCTACTATATGTATATATGTATGTATAAAATATATATGAGTTTTGCTTATTCTTTAAACTACAGTACTATACATAATAACTTTTGGCTTAGTGCTCTGTCTTCTAGATCAGTGGTATTCAAATTTTTTTTAATGTACACACCATCAGTAAATTTTTAAAACAAACATCGTTTCTGCCACAGTTATAAATTCTTTGTACTACTACACTAATATGCATATTACTAAATAGACAGAAAAAATTAAAACTTAAAAAGGTTATTTTATTAACACTGCAGAAAAACTTTCTCACTTTTTGCTCCGTGTGATTTGAAAATTTGGAAAAAATCTCGGTTTTATATATATATATATATTTTTTTTTTTTTTTAAGTCAAGGTGATCTTTATTAGCTATGCTACTTAACACTTCTGGTTCTTAGCCCCTTCATTTGTTAAATGGGGATAATAATGCTTATCATATGGGCTATGTGGGAACAGAAAAAAAAAATCTGTACAACATCTGTCAAATAGTAGAGTCCAATAAAAATAATTTCCAATATTGTTATATCATTTGGTTATTATATCTACTGCTCTGTGAAGTTAGTACAACAGATTTTTTGAATGTAATATTTAAGCATAACATACATAATTTTCACACTAAACAATTTTTTTTAACATCTTTATTAGGGTATAATTGGTTTACAATGGTGTGTTAGTTTCTGCTTTATAACAAAGTGAATCAGTTATATATATACATATGCTCCCATATCTCTTCCCTCTTAAGTCTCCCTCCCCCCCACCCTCCCTATCCCACCCCTCCAGGCGGTCACAAAGCACCAAGCCGATATCCCTGTGCCATGCGGCTGCTTCCCACTAGCTATCTACCTTACGTTTGTTAGTGTATATACGTCCATGCCTCTCTCTCGCCCTGTCACAGCTCACCCTTCCCCCTCCCCATATCCTCAAGGCCGTTCTCCAGTAGGTCTGGGTCTTTATTCCTGTCTTACCCCTAGGTTCTTCATGACATTTTTTTTCCTGAAATTCCATATATATGTGTTAGCATACGGTATTTGTCTTTCTCTTTCTGACTTACTTCACTCTGTATGACAGACTCTAGGTCTATCCACCTCATTACAAATAGCTCAATTTTGTTTCTTTTTATGGCTGAGTAATATTCCATTGTGTATATGTGCCACATCTTCTTTATCCATTCATCCGATGATGGGCACTTAGGTTGTTTCCATCTCCGGGCTATTGTAAATAGAGCTGCAATGAAAAACTTCAAAGGTCTGGATCTCAGCTCATTTTATTTTGATATTTGCCTTTAACTAGCTATTTATTGGATATAGTTGATAATCTACTTTCATTCTCCCTTCCTTTAAGTCTTGCATAGGTTCTTCTAGTCAGTGCAAATGTATTTAATTCGTATTCATCAAAAGAATCTAGAAAATTTAAATATTGGTTTACCAGGTTTTATAATACGATAACACTGGAGAAATAATTATGGGATGAGTCTGTGGACACTGGGAACCCACTGTGAGACAGCCTTGGGGGAAAATTCTACCTTTTTCTTTTTTCTGCGAGAGATTCTTGAGCCAAAACTCTACTTTTTTCTATTTCCTGCTAGTTTCAATGATGCCTCCAGTAAATGAGGTTGAGATACCAGAAATTCCTTAGATAATGTAGAGGGGGAATCCAAAGACTTAGAGAGATAGGAATTTTAATTGAGTTTTGCTATGACTCTTTCATCTTCACTTTTACCATGTACCAAGAAAGGACCCCAAGGACACTCCCTTAGCCAAGTACTAAAATATATATTAGCTATGTAAAGATTAATATTTTTGAAAAATGCTAGGGAACAAATGTCTCTGGTAGGCCCAGTATGAAAGTTTCAAAAGATCCTGGCTTTGAAACTAGTTCCCTGACTTAGAGTATGATAGGGTCTCCAGTTGGCAGAGTCTCAGAGGCAGTAATTAATCAGCAGAAAATTGTCATCTGTTACTGAAATAAGCAGTAGGCTAGTGGGATAATCACAGTACCTTGATCTATAAGGGTCTTTGTGGTTAATTGATCATGGGATCCCTAGAACTCTAGTAAATGGGGAGGCTTGTAAAGTTAGGCTTAATTTTAAAAAAATCTAAATCTGGAAATGAAGGTGTGACTTGAGTCACATGGGTGAGAGTCATGGTCACTCTCTCAATGTCCAGACATGAACCAGTTCACAAATCCTTGCAGAAAGACCCTAAGACATTGGAATAATGTCTTTCTATGTATTCTCAAAGAGATTTACAGCCATTTATCAGAAAAACTCCGAGTTGAGGAGAAATTGTGGGCATTATTGACTACCGACTTCAAATTACATAAACCCTTAAGACTCAGAATATCATTGTGGGTGCTTTTGGAGATCAGTGGTCAAGTGGAGTTGGCCTCTGTCTGCCTACAGTGGGTCCCTGTGTCCATGTACGTTTTCTCTACCATAGTTATTTCTCTGGTTCCTGAAGGCATAGTTGTAACAGACAAATTTGGCTGCTGACAGATTCCCCAAAATAACTGTCTGATAAGAGGAGTGAAGGCTATTATGGGAAGGAGGGCTAAGACTCTGGAATTTGCACCTCTAACTAAAAAAGTTATGTATAAGCAGTTCTGCACCTCAGGGTGAACTGCAACACACATTCTCAAATAAGGCAAATGTTTTTCTGTGCAGAAGATGAAAGGGTCTAGGAGAATGACAGGGGACTACTGTAAACCCAGCAGGTGGTGATTCAAATTATACTTATTGTTCTAGGTGTAGTCTGTTTTCTAAAACCACCACTGCCCTGCACATGCTATGTAGCTATTTTTCCGGAAAACACTTTTTAAGACCATTCTAATAAACAGAGACTACTAGAAGCAATCTACTTTCACCTGAAAGGCACAACAGTACACTTGTGTTCTGTGGGGCTGTGCTGTGTCCTACTAGGGCAAAGCCAACTCTCCTACTCACCGTCATATTCTAAACCATGATCATCTCATCATTCCATTTCACTCTGATTAATGATATCATGTTATAGCACCTTTGCAGCAAGAATTAGTAGATGCCCTTGATACCTGATTTGGTAGATTGTATTTTCCCAAAATGGCTGCAGTAGTGTCTCCAATCCCACATACTTTTTTTGCACAATGGGATTCTGACACTCCTCCCACTCAAAAGTAGAGTTGATTCTATCTTCCCTTCCCTGAAACGGGGTGGGCTTTTCTAACTGCTTCAATCAGAAGAGCACATCAGAAGTGGTGCTATGTGTCCTATTGGTCTACGTCATAAAGGATAAAATGATTTCCATTACTCGGTAGAATATTTGTGCTTGAAGCCTTCACTTGCCACATAAGCAGAAAGACTCTATACTGTAAGGAAACAGAAGGATCCTACAGAGAGACCTGAGACCACATTCAGGGAGAGATACTTGGCCTTTCTCCAACTGCCTCAGCACCCCATCTGTTCCAGTCCCAGACACAATCTGACTGCAACCACATGAGAGATTCTGAGCCAGAACTGCCCGGCCAAGCCCTTCCCACATTCCCAGTCACAGAAACCTTGAGAGAGAATGAAATGATTGTTGCTGTTTTAAGTCACTAAGTTTTGGAGTGATATGTTACACAACAATAGACCCCAAACACTTGGTAAGATATTTACCTGTCCGGGGTGGAATATAAACCCAATGAAAATGTATGTGCCTGTCATCTCCGAGAAATTTCTGGTACTCTTGTAATACAGGGCGTGTCAAGATATTGCATCCAAAGTGAAGACACGTTTCTATATTTTGCAAAATGCCCACCACTTAAGAAAGGAGGTTTGGGGGTTTTGAAGGCAATAATTTATCACATTTGGGAGCCAAGTAAACCCTGCTGCATCGTAAGAAGCTCTACTACTTGGACCTTATGTCATAGTGAATCTAATTCAGTATTCACTGTGATAGACTGGGACGCACGGAAAGCCCCGTTAGGAGAGTTGCAGTGCAAGTCTCTTGATTTCCAGAGCAGAACTGTACTTTTTTTCAAGAAATATTTATTGTCTTTTAAAGAAATAACGCCTGGTTTGCTGTTGAGCCTTAGAGATACCAAGTGGCCATGCAAATCGAATTTCTATAACAAGCAGGGTGTTATATGACCCACTGAGCCATAAATTTGGATAGTGGATCATCATCAGTTGTAAAATTCGGTTTGAGTAGGTATTGAAGGCACCAGGATGTTGCATGGTCACGTGGCTCGTGGTCTTAATGCATCTGCTTTTGCTGCATTGCCTACCTCTCCCTCACCCTGCAACTAAGGCATCATGGGAACCGAGGAGAATATTCAAGCCTGATTTAGAAATATGTGTGTACAATGTGCTAGAACCAGTCTGAAGTGGGATGCTGCAGGTTTATACCTTACCTGAGGGATATCCCACAAGTGTGACCAGGAAGGGAAATTCTCCCTGTGGTCAGAATTTCAAATGATACATGTTTGTCCACTTTGCTTAGAAAGAGAGATGAGCAGAGGTGTGGAACTATAGATTCATGGGAAGCTGTTAATAACTCTGTGGGATGGCCTGATATTTGTAAGGAAGGATACTGAAGGATTGGTGATAAGGAGGCCTAGAAAAGAAGTATGTCAAATGAAGTCTCAGAGGTGACCCAGAGTCTGAGAATATTCATTTTACACGTGAATTCTCTGCAAAGAGGATTCTCAGGGGTCTCTGAGACCATTTCAGATGGTCCACAAATTCAGAACTATTTTCATAATAATATTCAGACGTTATTTGCAGTTTTCACTCATAATCTTTCATGATTATGGGGTGGTATTTTCCGGGGGCTACAAGATATGTGACAGTTCAACATGTTGACTATAAAATCAGATATGAGACTTCAGCTGTCTTCTAGTAAGACAGACATTAAAGAGACTTGCAAAAATGTAAAATAATGCTATGCTTACCAGCTACTATTTTATTTTTCATAAAAAAGTCATGTGTTAATAAAGAATGGAATTATTGTTAGTTAAAACTGAATAAAATAGATTTCAAATTTTTCTCAATTTTACTTTCTAATATATATAACTTATACCAATAAAACACTTTGAAGTTCACCATAGCTTTTTAGGGAATGAAGGAGTCCTGAGACCAAAAAGTTAAAGAACCATTCTCCTAGTCTATCTCCTGCCTTATTTTCATATTTATTTCTGTGTTTTGGTTCACTTTCCTAAGAATTTGTCTACTGAATTGTATTTTATTAAATTATAACCATTTCTTCAACTTATCAAGGCCATTTGCATCTGGATCTTTATGAGTCAAGATTCACTGTTTCTCTTTCCCCCACTTTTGATCACTGTACAAATGAAAGCTGCTGCTCCCTATTTTATCAGATGGCATCTCGATGAAAATATTTCTCATCTTTGGCACAGGCTGATCATGGCTGGGAACCCACTGATAATTATTTGTCATCATGGTTCGCCATGATGATGCATCAGTCCCACACTTAAGTGGTCTAAACCACATTTTCCCACTTTATTACTGATCTGCTCTTCTTGGACAAAACCCAAAGCCACAACAAAGTCACATGGCTATACTAGATTGCAATCTTTTAAAACCCCAGGTTTCTCCTTCTAGTCTACAACACATTGGCAGGATTCAAATTCAAATTCTTTGTCTTCTGTGCTGGGTAGACCCTGGAACATGTATCTAGTTCTTTTAGCCTTCCAGCTGTTGCTTTCTGCCGGACCCTCTCTAGTCTCCTCTGGGCAGGCACATTTGCAGGTCAGCCAAGGGTGTGCCAGTGCTTTATATGTAGATTTTGAGTATCTTGGTAGCTACAGCCTGTCCAGGATTTTCCCCCTTAATTTCTAGCTACTGTACTCTGATAGCCTCAAACACCACCATGTCAGAACACTTCAAACCGTAAGAACGTTACTTTCTGCTTGAGTTGTAACCATCCTGCGCTGCACAGAGAAGGGAGTGTCCTCAGGAGAGGTTATATAAATGTGGATCTCACACTGTGCAGTCCCTTCCTTCACAGGCTCCCTTCTCCCTGTCCCCGGTTTTTGTCTGCTTTAGATGCTTTCAGTACCTTGAAATAGCTGAATTTTTTGGTTGTTGTTGTTGTTAATAGAATTTGTAATAATTATCTGTGTGAAGGTTAGTTCACTGTAAGATAAACCACCATTATCAGACTGCCATTTGATTTTAAAACTACTTTTTACAGTTTTTAAATTTTTACAGTTCTAACGGTAATATAAATTTATTTATATGTCAAATCCCTGGGCTTGTGAATAAAAGATACTCTCTTTAAATTTAAAATCAAATAGAAATCATAACTTAAAGTCATTATTAATCATGTGTTTTATTTTGCTAACTCCCTTTTACACACATACACAGACACGTTCTTATTCTTGAAGACAGCAATCTATTTCTATGAGGACCAAATTAGTAATAGATACCGCTTCTTGTGGGAAAGTAAGATAAGGGGACTTCAACTCTTACCTTCCCTCCTAGAACACTGCCTACCTTCGGGACTGTGATAGTTAATTTTGTGTGTCAAACTGGCTCGGCTATAGTGTCAAATACAAATCTAAATGTTGCTGTTAAGGTATTTTTTAGATATGATTAACTTATACAGTCTTTAAGTAAAGAAGCTTTAAGTAAAGCAGATTTCTCTACATAATGTAGGTGGGCCTTATCCAATCAGTTGAAGGCCTTAACAACAAAGACTGAGGTTTCTGGCAGAAGAAATTTTGACTTAAGACTGCAACACAGAAATTGTGCCTAAGTTTCCAGTCTAATGGCCTGCCCTACAGATTTGCCCTCAATAGTGCAAGATTAACTCTTACCTGAGTTTGCGGCTTGCTGCCCAGCCGTACTGGTTTTAGACTTGGCAACTTCCACAATTGTATGAGTCAATTCTTTAAAACTTCCCTTTCTCTCACTACCTGTATGTCCTATTTGTTCTGTTCCTCTGGATACAAGGAGAATACTCAGGAACTCATGATATCTATTAGAATTGAGATGCTGATGCTTATTTTTGCCAAATTTTAAACTGCTTCATCCCCATCTCAGAAATGCTTTCCAACATCTATTGACTTTGTGATTACTTTTAGTGAACATTTTTATATCATAAACAAAAAATTTTAAAAATTAATTTATTGACACCATCTTGTTTTTACTTTTGAAAGAATTAGGAAAAATGGAAGGATTTGAAGAATAATCATTTATTACTTTGCAATTAAATAATTGAATATTAAAAGGAAATATTCAAGATATAAAAGAATTAATGAATTACATTAATTTCCATAAGTTTACAAATTACAAGGAAATGCACCAAGGTTACACTTTGCAAAAAGTTCTAAATTATGCACAAACATGTTTTTCTTGTTTTGTTTTGTTTTTAAAGGTTGAAAAACCTTTTATTTAGAAATGTTGAAATGATTGCATGCTAATTTGAATAGCTAGGTTGTAAAAAAATGACTTAAAAATTCCCTTTCTGATGTCCTCCATGAGCTGGATTCCATTATATGTGTCTTTTTTTTTTTTCCAAACCTCTAATTTCAGACTGGAGTTCAGCAGAAATATATATGGCTTACAGTTTCCCTCAGATCATTCTTGGGCTCCTTAAAAAGTGCTAGACCTTTGAGCAAACAAACAGGTTACTGGAAATAACCTGTTTGTTATAGGGAAAGACAAAGCTGTGGGTGATAAAGGTTCCTTATTCATCTTATCTCCCCACTTGTCTTCCTCAGTTTGCTGTTATTTAACTTCCAGTCCAGCATCTCCCTTAAGCCCAGTCAGTTTGCTTTTAAGTATCACACGAAATAGAAATCAAAGAAGATGACTTCAATTTTCTGCCATTTCCTTTTCTTGTCTTATCATTTTTTTTTAATTTACAAGATGTAAAGTTGTTAAGTTATTCACAAAAAACGATAGTGAGATTTTGAACTTAAATCTGGAGGTAAATAATGGTAGCGGCATTGTGTCTCCTCCTTAAATGTATGAGAGAAAGAGGAAACTCCCATTAACTCACAGTGACTGTCCTGACTCTGTCAACTCATATGGCTGCAGCATGTGGCTGCACTTCATACTGACCTCCAGGCTGGGCTGATAACACACGGGCTTTTCACCATCAAATATTCAGTTTATGAGCATTGCAGAGATCACAGCTCATAGGTGAATTTATGTGGGGTTTTTTTTGCTGAAAATCAAGAAAAATGAAATAAAAACATGTTTTCAAGGGAAAGTTTCTATAGCATTTGAATTTCAGGATCCTTCCAATGAGTTATTAATTGAGAAGAAAATATCCATCTATTAGATGTGGAATACCCCATAACAATAAACGCAAAAGCCCACTGACTTCCTGTGCTTGGAGTGAAGTAAAGGCATTGCGCCTGCACAGTAGAGAAATGGAGTGGGAACAGCATTCCTGTTGGGAGTATCATCACGAGGGCTGTTCCCTGAGATGTTCCCTCCATTGTGCTTCTCTAGAAGATACAAGTGTCCTGATTGTTTATTTCCCATCAAAGGTGAAAAAATTGAGAGTCACTCTTTACTGCTTGAATGGAGAATTGCACAAACGTCCCCTTGCCAGCAAGCAGAAAATAAGCACATCTGGGCCAAACTTGCCTGGAATGCAGAGTGGGCAAAGGGGAAGCCAGGAGTGCTTTAGAAAACAGCCTTGTGTGTAGCGCCACTCTCATAATCCAAGTGTAATTGTGACTAGTTCTGTTGAAGCTGGAGAGTGTATTTTACTTTTTTCCTGTTTTTCAACACCCTGTCTGCTTTCTTAGAGAAGTTAATACACCAGAGTAACCACTAAAAGTACAATAAAGCTTTCAAGAAATGTGAGATCAAGTCTATGTATGGCTTGTACAACAGTAAGGAGTTTTCTAAGGTCAAGTGAAGACATGCTTTCTGATAACAACCATTCTATAAGACTTGCCTTAAACTGAATGACATGGAGGAAGGGAAAATGCCATTGGCTTTTCATTTGTCATTTTCTAGCACATCCTCAGGGTCTAGGTGCAAAACCTAAAGAGAGGGGCCAACCTCCCCATTCTGGAAGGTGATGCAGCATGGCTCCAGTTCGGGTTGGACCCACAGGCTCTTTGGAGAGTATGTATCTTTGGGGTGATGAGAAATTGTTCTCAAGTCTCGAAAGCACTGTTCCTATAGCACCTTTTCTAAGGGCTGTGGGTGCTGGACATCAGGAAGCAGGGTGCTTCAGAAAACCCTGAGAGAAATAATCATAAGCAAATGGGAAAAACCCCAGAGAGTCTCAGGATAAGTGGAGCAGTCTGTGCAGATGGGCTGTTGTTGTACAGGGGGGTCTGTAATCACGTAGGCCAGCGGACTGTGAATTCATGTCAGTGTGATCTCAATCGAACCCATAGTTTGGGGTGGTCTGGGGACATTTGAGTTATATATATTAATAAAACTGATGAACATTTACTTTTCCCCATTACTTTACTAGATGATATTGAGTTAACAGTCCCTGAACTGCCTTGTAACTTAATGTCACTCATTACTGTTTATACATACTAAATATACTCAATTGAGTAATCTTACACTTGACTTGTTTCTGTTTATTTTTCTCACTGCTAGCAGCTTTCGTAACTGTTTTCTATTTCTGTAGCACATACAAAGAGTTATATATGAACACACAGTGAAACAAAGAAATCTGCCTATTTTTTCAGTATGCCTGAAAAATAAATACTGGTCATAGTAATGGCTTCTTTGCATATGTACGTTATATTCTTTTATGGGAATTGGAAAATAATTTAAAATAATTTGCATTTGCATTACAGTTAATGTTTTACGGCCCTTTCATAATTTAGATCTCAGTCTGGCTTCCCCGAACTCTGAAATCTGGGTGAGGCAGATTTTATTATTCCCGTTTTATTAATAAGAGACATAGAGCAGTTTGATTGGCCATCCTGGGCAGGAAAATTACTGAACAAGCCCAGGTCTTAAAATCAGGGTGTGGAAGGACCAATTTGATTGATTCATTCAGGAAATAGTAAAGTATTTTTACTCTGTGTTTCAAGTACTGTTCTAGGTGTTAGATACCCCATAGTGAACAAATAAGACTAGAATCCCTGCCTCCATGAAGCTCACATTTTCGTGGGGGAGACGTGGAATGTGAACAGAGAAAAGAGTAAAATATGCAGTGTGAGGGGCGGTGATGTGTGCTCTGGAGAAAAATGAAGCAGGATTAGGGGGGTTGTGTGTGTGTGTGGTGTGTTGGGGAGGGAGGATGGTATTTTAAACCATTTTCCATAAAAGATTTAAATGATAAAAGACCTGAAGGGTTGAAGCCAGTGAGCCATGTGGATATGGGGGAAGGACACGCCAGGCAGGAGGTGTAGCCAGTGAAAAGCCCCAAGGCTTGCCTGGTATGTGAGATAAATAACACGGTGACCAGGCTAGGAAAAAAAAAAAAAAAAAGAGAGGGAAAGCCATGAGATCAGAGAGGTATGCAGCAACCTTTATATTTTGATTTCCAACTTCTCAACGACCTATCTCTTTCAAGAAATTTTCTTTGCATTTACGAGGGAATTTTTAGACCCACTTTGGAATATGGGTTTCTTCCCTTTGGAAAGAGGCAGTGGAGTTGATTTTGATCCTAGCAGCTATAAGAAGAAAAGCTGTACGGCAGCACTCTTCCTTAAATGCAGCAACAACCGTAAACATTGAGGAACTATTAGCAACTGCTTTGGGGTGGGAGTGGGGCTGCAGGGGAGGCCAGCAACCCTCAGCCAGCATTGTACTTACAACGTACAGCACTGTGAGTCGTACAGCGCCTCAACTTACAACGCAGATGTTTCCAGACAGTTTTCCATTAATCCACTCTCTGCCACATTAATTTTCAAAGTGTGGTCCTAGCAGGAGCAGGGACCTGGGAATGTCAGAAATATAAATTTCCAAGCCCCATCTCAGATGTGCTGAATCAAAAACTTTGGGAAGGAGCCAGAAATCTGCATTTTTATCAAGGCTTCATGTGATTCTGATGCAGGCTAAAGTTCGAGAACCAGTAGAATCAGGAGGGAAACCGAACCGCTCACTCAAGTGCTTCTCCAGCTGGACTCTACCTAGATCTCCAGCCATATCCCATCATCTTCCCTTAGGCTCAGTAAGCTCCAGCCACACTGGCCCATACCCCCATGGTTACTCAAGTTTATACCCATTCTATCTCTCTTTGCACTTTCTTCTTTTCCAGGCTTTGCAATTCTAGGACCTTCTTTATGAAATCAGATTCATTCTTCTGGACCCAACAAAAGCATCCCCACCTCGGCACTCCCATAGCTCATTATTCATAAACAGCACCCCAGTTCATAACCACTTATATGTGAGTTACTTGTCCACATGTCTTCCTTCCTTTCTAGACCATAGACTCTGTGAGGACTGGGGCCATGAGCTTGGATCGTGTCAGCAGTGCAAATATTGGTGCCTGGCCCATAGTGGCTTGAAAGCCTGTCCTTTATACTACTGTTGAATGAATGAAGGCAAGGAATTAAACCACCATCAGCTGTTGATATTTCAGCAGATATGCGTGGCCACTGCTGCATTAGAAATTCAAAGGCAGTGCTGGCAGAAGGGGATTCCAAGGAAAGCATCTGCTTGAGGGGAGAGGCTTGGTCTGAACTATGAGGTGCTCTCTGGGGAAAATGGGTTCCAAAGGGGAGCCCTGGGCTTTGGGCAAAAGGGGAAGCCAGGAGGGTACTGGACTTTCAGGAAGAAACTGAAAGGCTGGAGCCTGAACTGAAAATGGAGGTCAGGGAGCCCGAAAGGCGATGTTGGCCCAAATTGTCAGGGAAGCAGTTGTGCGTAATAGTCATGCTATGGTGAGGGTCTGGACAGCTTTCAAATCTGGGGTTGAATCTTGTCTCCCACAATTAGCTGTGTTACCGGAGTGTATTATTCAGTCTTCCTAAAGCTCAGATTCCTTTTATATGAAGTGGGGATAGTTACAATAGCTAACAATAGGAGCTAACATTTACTGAGCATTTCCACAGGTTATTTCTTTTACTCGTCACAATCGCTCTATGAAGTCGGTGTTCAGGTCTCCTGTTTCACAGCACAGAGAACTCACCGGCTTGCCTAGAGTCAAGCGGGGAGGTGGCAAGGCGGGGGTATGGACTTGAGCCTAACCGTCTGGCCCTGGTACCAGAGTTACTGCCGTGATGTTATACCACCTCTTTAGGGATCTGTGAGATCATATATGGAGAGAACCCAGCAAAGGGACACAATAGTTTGAGGACCAAGCTGGTTTCAGGATGTGAGACAGAAATAATCCCAGAATGTGGGGAAGAATTTGGGGATAAACAGCAAATCCCTCCGTGTTTCTATCTCATTCCCTTGGCTCTGGCAAGTCTGTTCTCCTAAACTCTGCTATGTTTGCCCATTAACCTTTTCTCACCTGATATTAACCCTATCCTTATTTCCAAAAAGAAAACTGCTGTTTCAGAGTCCGTGGCCTTAATCCAATTATGAAAGGTGATGTTTCAAACAACACGGTAATAGCTTCTGGTGAAAAGCATGGGACTTCCCTCTCTGAACACCTAGAGAAAGCAAATGAGTGCAAAGGCATGGTGTCCAGGTCTTTTCTGTTTCTGAGAGTGGGATCTTCACCCTGTGGCTTCGATTCACAAGAATACCACCTGTCTAAAGAGTTTCTAGCAGTCCACTGACATAAAGACAATGCAAAATCTCTGTGCTACCCCTAAATAACAGCCTCTGTTTGGCGAGCGAGGGCAGGCACATCTCACCTGGAATGTTTTCTCTGAGCTGCACAGAATGAGTCACTCACAGGGCTGAGGAGGCTTTGCCCGATCTAGAGGTCTTGGAGAACGCTACTGAATGGAAAGCCAGGGTCCGTCTGTCTGCTGATTGCAGAAAGGGCAGCCCCTCCCAGCTGACTTTATTGGTGAGCTCCTTGCCCTACACCTTCTCCCCTGGAGCCTCAGGAAAGGAGACAGGAGCACCCACAGAAGCTGTTGTCAGGCTCAGGACCATCAGGTGACCTTGACATCCAAGGCCACAGGGTTGCCCTTCATTTCTTCAGTGGTTCCATTTTAACGCCTCTGCTTTGGTTGACTTTTCACCTGGTGTTCAGTGAGTTTGTTGGGCAGCAGGGTTTGGCCTGTCCTGCCGTGGGCCTGGGAAACTCATGTGCGTACCCGTCTTTGTACAGGGTGAGGAATGGGCCTGTTGTTGATTGAATCGTGTTCCTCAAAAAAATATGTTGAAATACTCACCCCCAGTACTTGTAAATGTACGCTTAACTGGAAATAAAGCCTTTGAAGATGTAATCAGCTTAAGATCAATTTAACATGACTGGTGTCCTTATAAGAAGAGGGAAATTTAGGCACAGACAGACACAGAGAGGAGAACATCATGTAAAGACACAGAGACACACAGAGGGAAGGCAGCCATGTGAAGACGAAGGCTACTGCAAACCAAGGAACACCTGGGGCTGTGAGCTTTGGGAAGAGGCAAGAAAAGATCCTCCCCTAGAGGTTTTGAAGGAAGCATGGCCCTGCCAACACCTTAATCTTGGACTTTTAGGCTCCAGAACTGTGAGAGAGTAAATTTCTATTGTTTAAGACCACACAGTTTGTGGTACTTTGTTATAAGGCCTGAGGGAACTAACATAGGGTCCCATTCTAGAAGGGACAGGAAACCGGGGCCTGAGCACTCGGGGAGTGAAGGGTTCCCTTCGTGAGCTTCAGAGCCTCTTTCAGACGTCAGGGTGATGACAGGGCAGGAGGCGCTCTTCTGGAGCTCTGGGCAGTGGTAACACCAAGGATAGTCTTTCCCCTTGTACGGGGGATGTAGGGGTTGTTCCTGCCGCCCCCCCACCCCACACACACCCCCATGATGCAGCGCAGCAGCTACAGCCCAGCCTGCGATCACCTTTCCAAGCCTGGGCTGCTAGCTGTTGTGCTTCAGGTTGCAGGCCACCCCTCTGCTCCTCACCTGGTGGGAGAACCTGTCATCACGAACCGCAGGATTCCAGAGAGGCAGCCTGGCCAGTTACCTTGACAACCTCATGAAGTAATGCTCTAAACCACTTCCTGGCTTCAGGTCTAATGAGATTCTAGGCGCTGCTGGCTCCTCCCAGCCCAGGCGGCAGGCAGCTAAAGTGAGAGCAGGAAGTTCATTTTCAGTGATCCCTTTTGTGATATCGATAGGAAGCATTTGCACGAGCGATCAAAGGGGAATCGAACTGTCTCCTAGCTGCATGGAGAGGCCTGCCCAGGGGGCCTGAGATTATTGCCGGCAGGTCGGTTTTTGCTGTGGGCGCCCCCAGTCTGCTCTGCTGCTGTGAGGCTTTCCTCTTTCTCCTTGGATGCTTTAGTTTGAATCCCCTGCATCAGTTCAGCAGTAAAGAATGAACATGATCCTCAGTAAAATGGATTGCTGAGAACTTCCCTACCAGAACCGAATCCTGAGTATATCGGAGAATATACCAAGGGATTTCATAACAAAGCCGTTTCTCTTGGTCTCCAGCCATTCCCCCGCCCACCCAC